>NW_019247528.1:7784-56740 GCF_002742605.1 Olea europaea var. sylvestris | reverse complement strand
CCTTAATTTCATTGATGAATCTCACAAAGAAACTTAAGGTCGATGAGAATGGCATAGCCTATTCTGTACCAATAATGTCACTAGTTTCAGATCCCATTAATCTTAATCTCTCTAACTCTACAAAAAAGATTATTTTCGAGTACGCATGGTGAGGTTTTCTTTATTGGGTTTATGGGGTTCCTATGTTTCTTGATAATATTGGATTCTCTGTCTTTATCTTTTTTTTTTTCTTTTTTTTTTTGGGTCCTAAAAGATTTATGGGGCATTGTTTTACCTCTCTCTTAATGAAACTTTGTGGGTTTTGATCCCTTTTTTGGTCAAGTTCTCTGGTTCTCCATTTCATTTTGTTTCATATGCATTAATGTGCTCTGTTTTCAATTATTGTGGACGTAACATGCTTATCATTATTATCCTTTTAGTAAACAGTTAAAAATCAAACACTTCCCATTTAAAATATCAAAATCAACAAACTTTTCTTCTATGTTCACTCAAACATAGATAAAAATACCCTCATGTTGCATCTACTTTAACTTCAAAAACCTAAAAATTTATCGAATGCAATAGTCGAAATTTTTTTATATCAATCTTGTTGGATCGATAAATATAAATACACACATTTAATTTTATTTTCGTTAAATTATTGTATATTTTAATTGATAAATTTTAGTTTGACATATAATGTTAATGTAGATAATTTTTTTAATAGATCTCTGGAAAATTTACTTTAACTTCAAAAACCTAAAAATTTATCGAATGCAATAGTCGAAATTTTTTCATATCAATCTTGTTGGATCGATAAATATAAATACACACTTTTAATTTTATTTTCGTTAAATTATTGTATATTTTAATTGATAAATTTTAGTTTGACATATAATGTTAATGTAGATAATTTTTTTAATAGATCTCTGGAAAATTTACGCATTTGACGAGAAAAAATTCATCTGTATGTTGATTGTAATCGACTGGATAGCCGACTTTTAATAGCTGACTGTTCGGTCAGCTATTAGTACATTTGGTTGTTACGAATGGCTGTTTAAGCAGCCGACTGTAACGGCAGACTATTTGCCGACTGTTTTTCGAATTATTTTGTTCTATATTTTTTTGCTATTTTTATTGCCTTTGATATTTTTCTTGCAATTAAAAATTCTGTTTCGTCATGCAGATGTGGTTATAGTCCTAATTTGTTATTTTGGTGATTTCAAATTGGACGAAAGAGATCGATGGATATGGAAATGGACGAGCGATAGACGTAGGGTATCCCAACTTCCATAACATCAAGTACATTAATGCAGAACTTTATAATGTTTTACAGAACAAGTTGAATGTCGATCCCTCTCAATATGACATGGAACTGAAATTTAAATTCAGCCAGCATGATTTATGATTTTACCTATGATGATTTCTTTTGATATTGAAGTGAATTATCTATTTAAATTGAACAACAAGTACACGACTCTTTTTTGAGTCACTTTAGTGAGGAAGGATGTCATCGAAAGTGAACAAGTAGACTCGGATGGAGGGGATCACAATACTAATGATTTTTTTGGATTCGGTCCAGATAGCTCGTGAAGATGACGTGTTATTCCAGAGACAGTTACGCACAGAATTCCTTCCGTAGTTCACAACAATGACTGTGAAAATGCTAATGCTTTTACAAATGAGGATTTGATCGCTTTATCTCGATAGAGACATGAGCGGGATCGGACATCAGAGGCTGAAACGAGTGGACCGTCCTCTAACTCCTCACGTGTTGCTCCCAATAGTGTGATTTGTATGTTGAGCAAATATTTGAAATGAAAAAATATTTACAGAAAGCTATGCACCTGATTGCATTGAAATACAACTTTGGGTTCAAAGTGAAAAAATCGAACAAGTCTTGTTGACGGTCGACTGCGTAGACGACAGTTGCTGTTAGTATCTGCGAGCGACAAAGATGAACACAAATAAGTGCTTTGTAGTTCACAAGTATACATGGGAACATACTTGTAAAGTATGAATATATTGAAATGATCTCAAACAAGCCCGAGCTTGATTTATTGGTTGACAAATAGTGCACAAGTATCAGGATCCACGTACGATCTATAGACCATTAGATATCATTAACGACGTTCGTCGAGAGTACAAAGTAGTCTTGAGCTAACAGAAGGCCTAAAAAGCTAAAGAATACGCATTTGAGGATTTAATGGGCTTTGTCGAGAAAAGCTATTGCTAAATTAGCCAAGTGTTGTCATAACATGGAGAAAACTAATCCTGGCTTGTCATTTTTTATTGAGACGAAGAGTGAGAATTGCTTCAAATTCTTCTTTATGGCTCCTGGACAATGCATTCGGGTATTTCAAAATGCTATGCGACTCCTAATTCTAGTTGATGGTAAAACACTAAAATGTAAATATCAAGGCAAGTTGATTATTGCTACATGTCAAGATGCTAACATTCAAATTTACCATCTTGCATTCGGCATAGTCGATAATGAGAATGATCTGTCGATGCGATGATTCTTCACAAAGTTGAAGGAAATAATCGTGAAAGTCGAAAGAACCTTGCATTTGTAACCAATCGAGGACAGTCCTTAATAAATGGTATTGTTGAAGTTTTTTCCGATGCACATCATGGGTATTACATATAACATATACAAGGCAACCTGAAGACCAAGTATTGAGGTAAAGGTATCGTTTCATTTTTCAAAAGAGTGGCTGAAGCTTACAGTGTTGAAGAATGTAATAAGTTTATGGTTGAAATGGGAAGTAAATCATTCTAGGCATGGGATTATCTAACGAAATGGAGATTGAACATTGGGTGCGCTCATATTTTTCAGGACGTCGATACAACATGATGACGTCAAACAACGCGGAGTCTCTTAATTCATTATTCAACAAGGATCAAGAATTACTCATCCTTGCACTAATTGAGAATATCCGTACCAAATTGCAACAGTGATTTCATGATCGACATGCGAAATCACAAAATTGCACGAGTGTGCTAGCCCCAGCGCAACATGAAATGCTATTCAAGGCTGCAAAACTTATGAGACAGTTGAATGTCGAACCACTAGCTAAGTCGCATTTGACTAATGACACATGCACTTGTAAAAAATAACAGTTAGAGAGTTTTCCTTGTAAGCATGCAGTCGTGGTGGTTATGTATCAAGGATTTGTAGCGAGTACATTGTACTCTCATTATTGCACGGCTGATTATTGAAGAGTTGCGTATGCTAAGACAATATTTTCTCTATCGAACGAAGTCGAATGGAAAGTTCCCTATCATATTCGCCCACTCAATACATTGTTGCCACCTCTCATTGAATCGCGTGGTCCTAGATGACCACGTATGTCTATAATACCATCTATTGGAGAATTTCTTCGATCGCGTAGGTGCAACAGGTGCAAATCAGGCCATACTCACTAATATTGTACAAATCAGATTCTCCTAAATGACAGTTAGACCATTTTGTAATGTCGTTGATCTGAAATAAACAGTATTTACATTTATTTTACGATATTTCAAACTACCTCGTAATATAATAAGCAATTATTTCATATGAATCGATGAAGTTAAACAAAAATATGACTTCTCGAATGCAACCAATGCTTAAAAAAATCTGCTTGTCTTTTCTTTCACTTTGGAAGTTTTTCTTACTCGTTCAAAGTGTATATATTTTCATTTGTGTAAACTATAGTAGAAATGGATATAAATTATTTGGGAAAAATGAAAAGTAAAATCCAATTGCCCTTTGAAAAACAAAATGTTGGCAACCATAAATTGAAGAAAATTAAAAGCATTTTAAAAGAGTTTAAGTTACATTTCATACCTTTAAATTTGAATATGAAAGGTCAAAAAAACGGTGGCATTCATGCCTCCCAATTTAAAGAGAATTTAAAAGTATTTATTTGATTAATTGTAAGTTTCATTTCAACATTATTTTGGTACATTGAGAACTGCAATAACGTGTGTATATATAGTTTGTCATTTTTTTTTATTTTTTTTATCTTTGGTCCCTAACTTTATTAAATTAATCAAAATAAGGGAACAACAAAATCTCAATTAGAACTTAATAAGCTCTATTTTATTTATAACTTTATTTTTCTTATATTTCAGTCCTTTTGAAAAATATCACATACGAAATCAAATCTTAGAAATATTTCCTATGCATAAATTTCCATCGTTGGGTCAAATCTTTGGAAAAACATTAAATTCTGTCCATCTTCATTTAAAAAAAATTATTTAAGACATATTGGACTAGTAGTGGGCTTTCATTTCTTATATGGGTTGAGCATAAGGTTTGTCTATGAGCTATGCTCGTGGATCACATAAAAATATAAGCCAAATTTTATTTTATTTTTCGGGCTTCTACATGTGTTATTCATATTGAACTATAAGGTGTGGAAATTTAACTGTTTATTTTGATGTGAATTTGAAATTTTAATTGAATTTGATCGGCTAGAAGTAAGTGAAAATCAAATAGAAAATTTTGAGCAATTTCTTAATTCTATGTGTTAAAGTAAATAGAAAGCTAAAGTTTATGGTTGATTTGATTATGCATATAATCAAATCAACCATAAGCTTTAGCTGTTCATTTACTTTAACACACACGGAGTTAAGGAACTACACAATATTTTCCATTTGTTTTTCCCGTTTCTAGTTGATTAAATTCAAATAATTAAAATTTTGAATTCACAAACAAAATAACAATTACCATTTCACATTTTGTAGTTCATCTTGAATTGCACTTTTTGATTGATTATTTTCGATCAAGAAGCTGATCATATAGTTGCAGTCAATAAAGTAAAAAAATCATAATTAAGGGCATAACAATATGTAAACAATCCATCGCTCTTAAAAGTTAATCTCAAATAGTTGCGACTCAAACTTATTACATTTGATTTTGTAGAGATACTGGTTTTAATTTTTTAAAATATTACCAGAAAACTTTGACTCGAATAGTTGGTAATTGCGCTATATGGAAAACCTACAATAACATTTAATAAATATTATTAGGTATGTAATAATTACCTTTATTATTGAGAAATTCAGCAATATTCCCAAATTTCTCATTCATTAGTGCCTTACATTGAAGAGTCAATTTGAAATAAAAGTTTGAGCTCAATCTAATGTTATGTCCTCCATTTCCTCAGCCCAAAAATATAAGTTCTTATTATCTATAATGAAGATTCGACTACATTTCATTTAATTGTTCATTTATATCAAGAACATACCAGTAAGATAATGATTTATTTTAATTGTTGAGACAATAATTTTTAATATTATGTAATTAAGAGGGAAGTATATGCACCCGCTTTCTACATTAAACCCATTTTTTAGAACTATCGGTTTTATTTAATACATTTTTAAGTGGTCAAAACCCGTGAATTTTTAATTTCTAGGGGATTGAAAGTTTGCAATTCGACTCTTCAGTGTTTTATGTTAGTTTAAATCAATCTATTTTCTAGATAGCTTGTTTTAATAATGCACATTAAAGAAGTAAATTAAAAAATGCAAGTCAAGTAACAAGATGATAAAACAAGAAAATGTATTTCACCTACTATTTATTGATAAAAATAATGGGGTGTTGCATGTTCCAAAGTATCATGTAATTCACCTATCCAAAGTATAATGTAACAAAAAGTTGCACGTTCCAAAGTATCATGAATTACATATAAGACACCTAGTGTCGGGTCTATTAAATGATCTTCTATTTAGATCTTGATGGGGTGTCGCATGTTCCAATGTATTGCATCAACTTGTTATAGTTAACTAACTTAAGCATTAAAATGTGATACAATATTTTATCCCCATTTTTATGTGGTGGAGGAGATGGTTACGAAGAAGACAACTGGCTCGAGCAAGCAATATAATGGAATGTACTATCTCAAACGTAGTTAGAATCTGCATCTTGCGCACAACATCAATTATACCATTAGCTTTTGGCATTAACAACTAGGGCTCAGCTAATTATTTGCATGAATTATCAAATAACATTTCAGATTTATTATTTTTTTTATTCTCAACACCTGTGTGATGTTTGTCCATTAGCTGAACAAATACGTTTACCCTTTTTTTTTTTTGAAGTAATAATTTATTAATTGCACATTTTGATTTAATTCTTTGGGGACGTCACAGAGTTAATTCTCATACATGGGGCAAGATATGATATGGACTATTATAGATGATTATTCTAATTTAACATGGATTCATCGATGAGATTTAAGTGTGAACAATCTTTTTTAAAATTTCATTTTTTTTCCTTGGATCAAAACTCAATTCCACTATTAAAGCTTTTCGAATAGATAAAAGGACTGAATTCATATCCATGTGTTCCTTTTTAATGACCATATGATACTTTTTTCAGGATTCTTGCACTCGTACATCTCAGGAAAAAATGAGTTCATGGAGAAAAGCATTGTCATTTCTTGAATGTGCGCACTTCAATTTCAAACAAACATTCCTCTAATAGTTAGGGGAGAAAGCATACGCACTACAATAGAGTTTGCTTTTTGCCGTAAAAAGTTGTGTGCGGCATACGGACGCATGCCGTATAAAGTCATACCGTAAATACTCGTATCTTTTTACGGCATTCTAGCCAGTGACGGATCCAGCACCCGGTGAGCCCCCACGGCCGCCCGTGCTGGATCGTTGGAGCTCAATTTTTTTTGCTGTCCAAGTATTTATTTATTTAGATATATTTCTGTGATTTCCTTTGATTCACACCAAGTCCTTGTTGTTCAACTAGTTAGTGCACCACAGAGGTGAAAGGGTGTTCGGGGTTCGATTTTCAATTGTTGCAATTCCCTTTTGTAATGATTTTAGTATAATATTTTTCACCATTTTGGAGCAAATAAGCATTAAAACTGGTGCAAGAGGAAGAATCGAACCTGTGATCTCCCTTAGAATAATGGACAATTTGACCACTATGGCAGCTAGTGGACATTGACAATGCAAGCAACAAAAGTCTATATATTGTTTTATCCCAATGATATACGCCCTCCTTTGAAGAAAAATAAAATTCAACCATGCTGAGATTATTAAATAGTCACTTTTTTTTTTCTATTAAACTGAAATTATTAGCGGATCGAACCAAGAAAGTAAATAATTGGACAAATATTCAAATTTCAAATTGTTACTCAATAAACATTATTACAATGGTAGATAATGTATACTCACACTTATAATTCGAACTACGATATAAGCCCTAGTTTGACCCCCTTTAAAACTTATCAATTTAAATTAAAAAAATTTCTTTCCTATTTTTAACCACACAATCTTCAATAAAATAATATTACATGTAAATCGAAAACTTTTCATTCTTTTACAACTATCAATTTTTAATTTTTTTTAGAAAAACATTATTTCCCCATTATAAATCCAAATAATGGGGACCAAACGGGGGCTAAATAATTTCAACTCATGGCATTGGTTATTATTGCGATCGTCGACAGTCAACGGCCGCCCGTGCTCAATTAAAATCCTGGATTCGCCACTGATTCTAGGCATGCTGTAAAAAGCAAAAAGCATGCCGTTAATGCAGCAATTACAGCATGCAATGCATGCTGTAAATGCTAAACCTTTTTTACTACATGAGTTTGCCTGCCGTAAAAGGATAATATTTTTTTTAAGGCAAACATTTTTGCATGCCATAAATATTGGTCTCATTTTTTTATGACGTGCACTGGCAAGTCATAAAAAGGTGAAATTTTATATGACATTTACTTTTTTACATCATACAGGTTCATTTTTTTAATATTTATTATTCTATAACCATTAAACCTATAATAATTAAGGAACTTAATTCTGAATATCAACACATGTATAATCATTTCTTCCATAATTTCAATAAATAAAACTAATACAAATGTCGAAATGTAGATCTAATTTTGAAATGAACTAAAAACATCATTAGCCTACTCAAATAGTTGATATCAATATCCAAAAGTATAGGCTACTAATCCAAAAATAAGTAATTAAAATATTACAAAATAATTTATCCACATCGATTTTGATTAATTTGATCAACAATTTTGTTGTTCCAAAAATAATCAACTCCCTGCACATCACAAAAATAAATGAATGTATAGTTAATAAATTAAAGTGAGTACGCAAATGACAAATGATATAAAAAAACAAAGTAAAGCATACGTTTGTTGTGCTTATAGTTAATCCATTTTGATGAACCTGATTGGCCATGCAATTGTACTTCCTAATGCATCTTCAAGAAGAAATAGCCCACATGTGGGACGATATAAGGTAACATTGTCAATAACTTCATTAACCCAAACTCTCCAACATTCATCGCCAAGGGTACATGATGTACTACATCACAAGGATTTGTTGATGCGATTTCACCATTAGCAACTACATTGGCTTCCCCAAACAAACGTAACAATTTGCATTTCTTACTCTGACGATTATCTAAATCATTCGAGCTTCTATCACTATGCTGTAAAATTCATATGAAAGTACAATTTGATAATTTGAATATAGAAAAGAATATGAAATATAGAATATCAATCAGTAACGATAGTTTCGCACTTACATTTTCTTGCTCAACACTTTTACTCTTTTGTTGAGGCCATCCATACTCTTTATCAATTCTGGTGCTGAATTATATTGCTCCTTTTTTTTGTGGAAAAGCTGCTCCAAACAGGGGCTTATGATAGATACATAAGTAGAGATTTAACGAAATACTTCAAAAAGTGGAAAATAAGAATACTTAGATCCAAGGGTATAACTACTCTATTTATTACTCAATTTTTAAAGAAAAACTACCACTTCCACTCCTTTCTCTAACAGGATAATATATCAAGTTGGAATTTGTTACGATAGACTAAAATTAACTAATGCGACTCAGCAACTAGGATAGGATAACTCTACTTGAAGTAGAAACGTCCTTCATCCCTTAAATTAATTAATTAACATGTAAGCGTTTGATTAATTAACCAAAGTAGAAGTAGGTTTTCAAGTGTCCATTAACTAACTTATCAGAGAATATCTATGATGAGAAGTTTCCAATCAAATACAAGCTGCATTATGTTAACAGAAAAATCGTTTCCTGTTTTAAATATGAAAACTCTAAAAGCCGTAGCCTTACAAATTTTTTGAATATACTTATCAACCTCAGTATTGGATACTTATAGAATCTCTAGTCTTTTCAGGTTTTTGTTAGTTTCTTAGGCATTTAAAAATCAGACCATAAATTAAGTAAGTCGATAAATAAATTTGTACAATTATGGAACATATTTTCTCAGCAATATCCCTCTTTTGGATTAGCTTAATTTCAAAAAAAAATCTTGAATTTTTAATGTCATGTTTGTAAGTGTGTGTTAACTATTGATCAAATTATGAATAAGAACTATTCTCCCTTAATCAGTCCTCTCACCATAAATAGATCATACTCCCCCTAACTCAAACATCCTAACAACGCGGATAGAAAATTATGAACTACAAACTTTCTCACGAAACAGTAAGTATGAGACATAGTGAATAGGAATATATCCTCAAGAAAATTTGCTACCAAGTTGATCAAGTTTTTCCGCCATCATCAGAATACGCTTCATTATCACATCATAAAAAAAATCTACTACTAAATTTTTTGAAATTATTAGCACACAATAAAAGTAGGGAAGTGAATCAACCAACCAACAAGTATATCAGTTATTACAGTCATCCAAGGTAAGCGAGGCAAATACTTAGGAGTACAGATCAACAATCAAATAGTTAGAACAAGAGGGTTAGAGCGCAAGAAAGCAGAATCAGGATCTTGTAGGGATGGGCAAATGAGTCTGGTGCTGTATTGATGATATGAGAAAGGGTTGGGCTGGAATTCAGCTTATTCCAAGAACTATTGTGCTTGATCCGAATGGCAAGCAATTGCCACAATGGCCCCTTACAAGCTCTAAGAGGAATAAGGTAGAAATGAGAGATAAGAAACTCGAGAAGGGAGAGGGAATTGAAATCAAATTTTTTTTTACAGCTGCACAGGCTGATGTTGAAGTAATCTTCACCTTCGAAAGCTTGGACAAGTTGGGGTCCATATGATGCTCAAAAGCTTCGCAGTCAAACGGGATCGACGAGGAGGAGTAGGACCATTTGGGCTCTTAACATTGGCTACAGAAAACCTTGAAGAATACACTCCTGTCTTTTTCAGAATTTTCTAGGATCAAGAAAAGCATCTAGTTCTCATGTGCTCTGATGCATCAAGATGCTCCTTATATAACAAGACAGGAACATATAGACCCTCATTTGCAATAAAACAGAACGTAACATGGTAAAATAGAACCCTTTTCAGCCTTCCACATTTTAATAAGACTTTGCACTTGGTATACCACTCATTTTTTCATTATAACCAAATGTTACTGGATTGATAAACAATGTCAATGAATCTATTTCCTTGAACAATACTTGAGTCTGAAAGTAATTCACAGAGACAATTCATAGAGCAATTCACAGATACAATTCATAGAGCTATTCACAGACTTACAGATTCATAAAGCAATTCACAGATTTACAGATTCATGACGGTACAGAGCAATACTGGAGAAAAATTAAAACATTAAAATAGAGCATTTCACAACGATTTTCTCCTGGGCTTTTTCAATAGCTTCCTAAATTTGTTGTGTTCAGTATTGTAACATAACAATCAACAAATCAAAATAAGATATAAAAAGAACTGAGATGACGTCGGGGGCTTCACCTTCTTCTTCTGCAATGTTGTTGTCATTCAAATTTCTGTTCATAGTGAAGGCGTCTGCCGACTGCTATCTAGGGCTCAAAAATGCAAAAGAATGCCGCAAGATTCCAATATTAGACGAAGGCGATGACGAGTGAGAGTTCGTGAGATGTTGAGAAGAGATTCAGAAGTTGAATGAAAGAGGTTTCCGTCTGTGTCTCGGTTACGAATAGGGAGGCAATTTGACGTTAAAATCGAAAATCACTATTATTCGAATCTAATGGGACGAAAAAAACTGAACTGATAGTACAATGGGACGATTATGGTATTTGATTTTTATAAATCGGTTCGTGGCGGTGCGGGTATGATATTTATGCCGTCGAACCGAAATCGAAATGATTACCCGCTTAAAAAAAATAAAAAATTCATTATTTTATTAGGAATGACAAGGTTTAATGAGGAGGAAGTTGATGAAGAGGTACATTTTTTATTTAAATCTTAATTAAAATCATTCTAGATTATGTAGTATCATTGTATTCTCTACTTATATTTCTTATTTACTATATAAGAATCAATTTTGAGTGCTGATCTATGCTAATAAAAGTTATGGGAAAGAATGAAAATTGAATATAAGTTAAGGTTGAAAATTTTGAATTATTGAGTATGAATCAAGTAACTACAATGCACAAAAATTAAGGAAAAATTTAATATTGTTATATTCATAATATTGTTTGTTAAATTTGTATTTTGCAATTGAAATTTGAAATAATATTTACATTTTTGTTTGGAATATTGTATAACTCACTAAGCACCATCAAAGATCTCGCTACAAGATAACATTCACATAAAAAATGATTGTATTGATGATTGAGTTTAGTGGACAATGTAGTTGACCCCTTCATCAACTCCTGTAGTGTCTAGTTGCTCATGTGTGTGTAGTTTGTAACTTTTCAAATCATTTAATCTAAACAACAAAAGACAAACATAAGTTTCTCTATCTAAACAAAGTCGTTTAAAAACGTACTGTACTAAATTTCCTACAAACATTAGTACTCAAATTGAAATATTTTTTACAAAATCACTAGTAAAGAATGTGATCCTTGGTTGTAAGATTATACAACGGTGAATCATTTCAAACACACTTACAATAAAAAGAATTGACTTATAAGTCAATAAGCAGAGCTTCCTCATCTTGCTTGCTTCTGACAAAGCTTCTATTTGATTTTCATCATTTTTCGACAGAAAGGGCCATTGTTCAACTAATAAAAGTGAATCTAGGGATGAAGCATGTGTTAACATAATAAGAGATGAAGAAAAAATATTTTTATTAATTATTAGTAGGGATGACAATTTGAACCGTCAAAATCGAAAATCGCGATTAACCGAACCGAATGAGCCGAAAAAAATCGAACCAATGGTGCAATGGGACGGATATGGTTTTAATTTTAATAAACCGGTTCGTGATTGTGCGGGTATGGTATTTACGCCATCGAACCGAAACCGAATCGATTACCCGCTAAAAAAAAGAAAGCAAAAAAAAAAAAACATGCACAATTGAATTGATTATTGGGTTTTACACTACTTTTCTATCTAGCCCAAAACAAAATCCCATCATTACATCTACCTGACTCAACTGGCCAGCCCACTTACCATTAGCCCCTAATAATAGCATTAGTATGACAGTATATAAATGCAAACCCTACTCTTCACAAACCACAAACTCACACACGGCTCCTTTTATTGTTAAATTTTTTCTATTGTATGTAGAAAATTCTACTTCTTCATCATACTTTAAAACTTGTACAACGTTTAGTTAGAAGGAAGCTGACGAAATGGTACATTTTTTTATTTAAATCTTAGTTAAGACCATTCTGAATAGGTAGTATCGTTGTATTCTCTATTTACATTTCTTATTTACTATATAGGAATCAACTTTGAGCACTGATCTATGCTAGTAAGACTTGTGGGGAAGAATGAATGAAGTAACTTCGATGCACAACAATTTAGAGAAGGAAAAGTTTAGTATTGTTATATTTATATATTGTTTGTTAAATTTGTATTTTGTAATTGAAAATTGGGATAATGTTTGCATTTTCGTTTGGAATATTGTATTTTTGTTTTCATTGACTTTTTTCATAAATTGTTTTATATCAATTTGACGGATGAACCTATAAAAAATAATTTATTTTCGTGGTTATCAACCGAACCGAACAGTGTTGAACCGAGATACGAACCAAACCGAACTGATTTACATGGTTATGGTGCAATTATGGTATGATCAAAAAATTGGTGGTGCCGTTATAATTTTGGCCGAACCGACCCATAATCGAACCATTGCTAACCCTAATTATTAGTAGCTTATCAAAACATAAAAAATTAAAAAAGAACAAAATTTTGAAAGTGATAGCAAATGCTTCCCATTGGCGGCTAAGGCATCTTCAATGATTCTCGATGATATTTCGAAGAAATGTGCCGTTAGTAATTGCTGATGAAAATGTGTTTATGTTCACCATTGATATCATCATTGAAAGTTTATTTTAATCTGAATTACCAATAATAATACCATCGACAATTAATTACAGCTTTCTGTCAATAAATGTTTATGAAGTTGTATCGATAATCACCGACACACATACTGTCGACTTTACCCATTTCAGTTGGATTTTACATAAGAATTATGGTTGTTTAGGAACATAATTTCAAATTTCTTTTCAACAGGAAAGTAAATATTTTGAATTTCCATGGACAAATAAATACTAATATTTCTTTTATATATTTTAAAGGATAGAGTTTTCCTATAATTTTATTTCTCTTACGCAACTTTAAATTTAAGAAGTCTCTAATATATGTGTATTTTATAGTACTCATTTCAAACATAATTTTTTTGACAATATTAAATTCTTTAATTATTATTAATAATATTTTTTTCCCTAGCATAAAGAAACTTTGAAGAGGGCCGCTAGGCATGCTGTTTAAAAAATCCTTGTTTCATTAATTCGGCCCTTCGAACACTATTTGAATGTGTCTAAGAGAAATCACTGCTTTGTTTGATTCTCATTTTTTTCAAAATACATTTTTCTCTCTCTTCTTTTCAATATTATATTCTTCATTAAAATAATATTACACATAAATCAACAAAATTTTTTATTTTTCAACCACACATTTTTCATCAATCTACTATTCTAAAATGCATTTTTCATAAAAATGAAATAAGGCTCAAACACCAACCAAATTACTCTCTCTCTCTCTCTCTCTCTCTCTCTCTCATGTAAGGGGTGTAACGACCTCTGATTAAAGTAGTTCCGAATGGTGAATAGAAGGCTTTTGCCACCTCCCTCTGGGATGGGTGGGATTTGCTCAACCCCCTACCGCTATCTATCTTAATGAAAGGAGATTCCCCTGATTTATTTTTTTTGCTCTTACTTTTCCTTAATTATAAAGAGGAATGCTCTCACTCGCTCTCTCCTTGCATCTAACAATTATCGTAAGATCAACCCCATTGATTGCAAATCTTTGGGGAGAGAATAAGGTGAATCAACTCAAATGATCAAATTTGCAATTGGAATATCAATTATATGAGTTTGCTGATGGCATGTATCTCCCTGTTTATGTTTCAAAACTGTTAAGTGTTATGTTATAGGTCTAATCAACTTTGGATATAAGTACTTTTAATATATGATTGATGCAATTTTTATGGCAGATCTATCATTTAACTAATATTCAATTAAATTAAATAATAGAGTCCGTAGATTTAAATCTTGGTAATTTGTTAATAATAAGGAGTTGTGATTTTAAGATAAAAATTACATATGATTGAATATTAAATTATTTGTGGTTGTATGTAATAACAAGATACGGATATCGTTATTACGGGATAGACCATCATGAGTCGTATTTCTTACTTGTGAAGTAAGCATCATAAATTAAAGTGTAATGACACTTAAAAGAACATGTGATATTTTGTTATAGAACAAAATATTGAAGACCCGCTAAAAAATTTCACATGGATAATTATCTGAGTATCAGTGGTTAATCTTTAACGTTCGATAATGGAATTGTTCCTTTGACTTGAGGTCATTATAGTGCCTTGTATGAGGTCAGTCATATTTTGGTGATGTTGAATATTGTTCTGCCAAGGGCCGCTAATACGGCATCATTCAGGTATGGCAATAATCATATGAAAGTTATGATTGACAAATAGAGTATTATTTACTCTTAGATAGTAAGAGATTATGATCTACATTTCATTCAATTAAGTTGATAATGAAATCTTTGACCACGGTGTACTCGTAAGTCGAAAAGAAGTTTTCGACTTATATTAACTTAATAGTAGAATGAAAGATATGATCGATAATCGATATTAACACATTTTCATATCTCGTAATTGATCGGATCATATTAACGAAGGGATTATAGTTTCACGGTAAACGAACATGTTTGGCTTTATCATACCACTTGACATTTCTCGTCATATGTGTTGCACTGACACATTATGAGATATCAATCTGGGACGGGAATGTGAATTGGTAATATATTAAAATGAGTGTTTTAATTTATCAATTTTGATTAGATTAAAATAATAATCCATGCTGTTAAATATTGTGATTGAGAGCCTAATTGGTCACACATGAAAAGAGAACTAGAAAATTCTGATTTACCAATTAATTAATTTAACAACGTTGAATAAATTAATTAGATTGCTTATTTATATGCTCGAATTAATTAATTAGATTAATTAATTCATGGACCGAATTTAATTGAATAAGTTAATTAAATATTGGATTGGGTCAGCAGGCGGGCCAAACCCGTTTGGGCTTATATAAATAAGTGGTTAAGGTTCAAAATTTGTAGAGAATTTTTCATTATCCACGCTAGCACAAGAAAATAAACACACTTGTTCTTTCTCAATCTTGTTCCCTGTGTAGATTTTCATTGGAGGTTGAGCAATTGGATAACTGTGGGTGGCAGATCAAAATTGATGGAACAAAAAAATAATAAATAAGTTCGCAGATTTCAACAAATGTATAATTTCTATTACAGTTTTTATCTAAACATAAAGCAAGTCTTTGATGGAAATTGAAATTTGTTTTATTTTCTACTGTGCATGATTAAGTAAATTCCCCACAAGAACTTGGCTCTAATCATGTTCTATTGGATTCAATTGCCATGAAAGACAACCAAATTGTGTGTATTAGCTTTCTTGTTCAAAATATCTATCTCGAATTTGGTTTTCAATAAAAAATAATAATAATAAGTGAACAAACAAATGGCTGGAAGCTTATGAACGAGATTTACCAAACCACAGTCACACTAATGATGAAGTTGCTAGCAAGTTCAGATACGCATGTGTATAAGAAATAGATGAATGGAATTGTTAATTGTATAAAACGGTACTCTTTACGACATGAAAATTATTAAAACAATAATAAGTCAATAGTATTTATTATAAGAAAAGAAGGAAATTTTTTTTATTATTTGTTAGTATCTTATCAAAACAAAAAAAATATATAAAAAGAATAAAATTTTGAAAGTGATAGCAACGGCTTCTCATCGGTGAGTATTCAGTGATTCTTGACAATATTTCAATGAAATTGTGTCGTCGGTAATTGTTGACCAAAATTTGTTGGTATTCACCAACTATATCAATGTCGAGCATTTATTTTAATCTGAATTACCAATAATTATACAATCAACATCACAATAGCTTCTGTCAACATCGTTTATGAAGTTGTATCAATAATCGTCGATACACATACTGTTGATGATCACTGATGAAATTTTCTCATTCATGATATGAAAATTTACACTCTTCCAGAAATTGGGAGTTTAATGTGTTGGGCCATAACTTATAATTGACAATGTCGATCCAAAGTAAATAGACCATAATGCGTACCTTGTATAATTTATGTGGAGGCTATTTTCGGAAGTGAAATTATTACAAGCAATTCATTTAACAATTGGATTTTATTTTATTTTATTTTTTTACATCTTTTACAATAGGATTGAGTGTGATATAATTTTTTTATAAATAAACAAGCAAAAGAACAAATATCAGCAATATTACCTGATTAAAAAAAGTAAATGCGTGATAAACTGCTAGATAATATGAAAATTAAACTTATAACTGGAGTCTAGATTTAAAATTTTAATTATTCAAATACTCCATATAATAAATAAGAAAGTGCTATATGTACATAATTGTCTACATAATGGTATCCATAATTACACGTGGTATTGGATCCAACTTTTAATTCAAATCTCACACTTGCACATCAACAACCGAATGATTACCACATTACATTATGGACACCATAATATTCAATAATTATGTACAAGTAGAATTTTTCTAATAAATAAAGAAATTTGAGCAATCGGTACATTACAAATACTTGATGATATTAAAAAGGTTGAAATTGGAAGCTTGCAAAAATCCATTTTCATCCTTCCATTGAAACTAAGCGTGCAACATTCGTATCCTTGGAGAAACCTTAATATTTATCTCAGAATCAACTGGAAGAGGAAATTGCATACTTCTTGCTTCGTGATCTTAAGGGGATTATTGTACGCCCTTCGTCCTCATTGAACCTGATTATTCTTCAAAGTCTCTACGTTTGATTGTAATCATGAAATTTGCATGGAAATAATTCCCTAGAATTTATTTTTATAAAAATTGTTAATTAAATGTGTTTGATTGATTTAATTTTCAACCTAGAAAATATTATACTTGTCCATTTTTTATTGGTGGGTTAATGAGAGATAGTGGATAAATAAGATAGAAAGAAAGAGAGTGAATTCCATGGAAAATAAAAACTCTTCTTAAAGAAAATATTTTTCTTAATTTTGAGGAAATATGGTTACGTAATCAAAAGTGGGAAAATATTTTTCATGAAAAAAATGGCAATCAAACAGCACAAAAGTATGAGTTTTAGTAGAAAAAATACATTTTCCATGAAAAATATAAATAATCAAACGCACTCTAATATAAAAATGTTTGGCCATGTCCACAATTCAGAGACTGGAGCAATTAGTTCCATTATCTTCTTCTTACAGAAGTGGAAAACTTGTTTTAGGTAGGCGAATCATCTCAAATCGCTTGTTGCTCATGCCAAAACAATAAATAAATGTCTACGCCCACCAATAATAAGTTTCATTCATGTAAGCTGGTCTACCATAACTAGTGGCGTCATTAATTTTTCTCTAGAATTTGTACTCGAGTTATATACCTCGATTTTATTTTTTGATAAATTACTGCTTTAATGTCAAGTTCAACAAATGAAAAATCAAGAAAAAACTAGATCGAAAATTATTAATTAAAAGAACAATTATTCCAAATTGAAAACCAAATATGATTGCCAAAAATTATAGCCTCTTTCAAAAACTGTTCTACAATAAGCAAAAGTAAAAGCTATGCCAGACCGACCCTAAATCAAATTAACAGCATACCTATTAATACAAGAGGAGAATTGACGGGTGTGTGTTACAATTAATATTTGGAATTGGGCCACAATTTGTAAACCAAATGTAAATGGGCCGTAAATAAAAGTACTGTATATCTATATTTTCCAAGAATTATTCTGAGTGTAACACTGAGTTTGACAGCCCACTCGCATTAGTGGGCCTCGCGATTGTTTTAATCGTGGGACTCGCTCATGTGATGTGAGAGGGCTGTCAAAGATGATATCAAAAAGAGTGTAAGTGTAGTATATTTGATTTTCCAATGTCATACAAAAATAATTTATTTCGAGAATTACTCTCTGCGGGTTTTTTCGTAGTTGAGTTCTGCTTCCGCTGGATTTGAGATGTCATCAAATTTAATGTCTTTTTCTGGCATTTTACTAAGACCTTACTACTTAATGCTAAGGTGTTGCCAAAAGTGTGATCCCACAAAAGGCCATGAGTTAAGCTAACCACATACATGTCCTTTGTATGAGGCATTATTTTGCGTCTAATATATATTGAATCAAGATTTCACTTGGAATTGAATCAGATGAAAAGTACTTTACATGGAAAGAGAGTGTTTCCCTCCTCCTCCTCATCCTCATGTAATAGTTTTTCCATTTCCAGTACACAGCCATGTTCATGTTATGCTAAATCTAGCTGAGATCCTCTCCCTTCATGGCTTCCATATCACATTTTTCATCACCGAATATACACGTAAAAGTTGTTATTTTAGAGAAATTTCTTCTCATTTTGCACGTTATCTCGGTTTTCATTTCCAGACAATTTCAGATGGTTTGCCCTTCAACCATCCAAGAACAGGTGACAAAGTCGCTGAACTGTTTAACTCCATAGATTCTACAACAAAACCACAGTTTAAGGAGGTGCTGAAATCAGGGCTCGTAACTCGTGATGGCAGGCCTCCTATAACTTGCGTAATTGCTGATGGAATTATGTGCTTTACAATTGATATCGCAAAGGAATTCCAACTTCCTACCATTCTCTTTCGTCCATTCAGTGCAAGCTGCTTTTGGTCTTTATTTTGTGTCCCTAAGCTCATAGATGCTCTCGAGCTTCCATTAAAAGGAGACTACAACATGGACAAATTAGTGTCAAATGTGCCAGGAATGGAGGGCTTTCTTAGGCTCCGGGATCTTCCAAGTTTCTGTCGTGCAAATGATCTATCAGATCCTAAACTTCAACATGTTGTGTCTGAGACTCATCGTGCTGCCAGCGGCTATGGCCTAATACTGAACACGTTTGAAGAACTAGAAGAGTTCTCATTAGCCCATATTCGCACTAAATTTCAAAATGTGTATACAATTGGACCCTTACATGCCAGCTTGAAAACAAAGACAACGTTGCAGATGCGATCATCTAGTGGACTCAAGGAAGAGGAAAGTAAATGCATGGCATGGTTAGATGATCAGGCATTGAAATCTGTAGTTTATGTGAGTTTTGGAAACATGACAGTGTTGGATATACACCAGTTGATGGAGTTTTGGCATGGTTTGGTGAATAGCGGGAAGCCCTTTTTGTTGGTCATTCCGGCTAACCTGATTTCCGAGGAGTTCCAGGTTCCAAGAGTCCATTTTGAGGGCACTAAACAAAGGGGAAAAGCGGTGAATTGGGCGCCACAAGAGGAAGCTCTTGCCCACCCGGCCATAGGCGGGTTTTTGACACATAGTGGATGGAATTCTACTCTTGAGAGTATTTGTGAAGGAGTACCAATGATATGTTGGCCATTTTATGCTGATCAGCAAGTGAATAGCAGACTGGTAGGGGAGGTGTGGAAGATTGGATTGGACATGAAGGATATTTGTGACAGAGTCATAGTGGAGAAAATGGTGAAAGAATTGCTGGATGTGAGAAGGGAGGATTTTATGAAATCGGCTAATCAAATGGCAAGATTGGCAAGAAAATCAGTGAGTCAAGGAGGGACATCCTACTGTAATTTGAATCGTTTGATTGAGGACATAAAATCAATGAATTGTTTGATTCAGGATATCCCAAAATCCAACTATTAACAAAATGTAAATTTCAATCACCACTTCACAAAATGTAACACTTATATTCAAATGTTTGAATTTTGATGTATGATCTTTATTTTCCTTTTACAGTTGACATACAAACACAATATCGTACATATAGGCACATGTCAAAGTTAGGAAGAGACTTAAAACCCACGACACCACACGGGAAATCTATACACCAAACACGCACAAGGACAAAAATGTCCACAAATAACTCCACGCACATATATAATCACTTATGCACGTATATTCTATCAAACAAATTCAAATTGCATAAGAAGCTTCACATACTTGTACTTATCCCTTCTGCAATTTTGAGTTGGAATTACACGGATATCTTGTCTCAATTCTAATATCGATAGGCACTTTTGGCCTTCAAAGTCATCCTTATCTGACATTTCATTCTCATGAGAATTAAGCTAGTATGCCAGATGAATTATGCCCACCCAGGTGATCAACTCTCACATTGGCATGGGACCCGCACCAACCTCATTTGAATAAAAAATGTAAAAATGACACTCATCCACCCAGACTGTGAGTGTAGGTCAACTAAGGTGTCAAATTCATTTGGGCAAACCAGCATGATTGTTCTGGCGAACTTCAGTCCGAAGTAGAGCCAGTTTTGGAACTGTTAATGGTTATTCAAAAACCTCATACCGTTTTATAATTAATCCAGTTGTCCTTGAGTATCTTGTTTTCTTCATCACAATATCACTAGACTCTCCAACAATTCCTACCTGAGTATAAATAAGTCTGCAAGCCTAGTAACATCTGACATAAGATATTCAATACACAGCCATTTACAATAGCCCCTGTTTGATTTTGATTCTTCAAAAATCTCTTCTCCCCTACACTTATTTTCAACCACATATTCTTTAAAAAGAAAAATCATGTCCATAACATTTCCTACCTTTTAATTACACATTCGCCAAAAAAATAATTATCAAAATATCAAAGTCAAATAAGAGCTATAATCTACTTTAAATAAACCCAAATATAGCCCTTGTTTGAGCCCCATTATGGAGAAAAAATATATTTATAAATAGTGTTTTTTTGGAGAGTGTATGATTAAGAAGCAAGAAATTTTTTTTGATTTACATATAAAATTATTTTTATTGAAAAATGTGTGATTTAAAATGAATTTTGAAAAAAGTGAGTGTTTGGAAATATAGTGCTGAAACGAGGTCATAATTTGGACCCCCAAGATAGCATTCATCTACTGGTCGTAAGCTAATATTTTATTGTCCTTTCTACTAGGGCACACGATCACAACTTAGCATATGCACAAAAGTTTGAGAGGGACGTACATCAGGTCATATAGAATGTAAAGAATATTAAGTTAGTAGTCGGACAAGCATTTTTTTAATGATTGTGGGTGTCCGAACAAGTTTACTCACAGCTCGACTAATTTCATGGAGCCCTAACGTTTACAGTCGGATACTCATCTTATTGGTTCTAAGGAGACTCGAACTGGTGTTTATTGGGAAACAAACCCAAGACCTGACCACTGAACTACTCCTCAGGGTTCAGAGAAGCATACAAATAAAACATTAGCCTCAGTTCAAAAGCCAAAAAATTAAATAAAAAAGAGTCTGATCAACTTGGGCACATCCCGCGATTTACCTCCCTGACCTGCTGAGGGGCTGGAAGTTCGGGACGAGGATATAGTCTGGCGTAAGTTGGGACACCTCGTTAAAAAAATAAAATAAAATAAAATAAAAATAAAAAAACCTTATGATGGGAGAGGTTGAAAAGGGGGTTTAGCAGTAGATCTTTCATAAAATCCTCAATAAAGTGATTGATGTGTTGCCGCCGTCCCATCCAGCCAATCGGGTCAATTCTAAACCTTTTTTTGTCAATATAAGCAACAAAAATGGTAGGTATTAACATTAAGTGCTTATAATTGATTAACACACTTGACAAGAGGCTTCAGCCATGCAAATGAGGCCACGTATTCTTTTCATCATATGATCTGCATTCACTCTATTTTATTATAAAAGCTCACAAAATATACCATCCAAAAGATAATTTAAGTTTAAACTCTCAAACTATAATTTTGCTATCCTTATTGTTATTATCACAAATTTCCCCAAAGTCAACCCCCTTTTTATATTGGAGGCTCGCGTCTATAGCACTCCACGCCTTTACATATTATTCCAATTGATTTGACTGTCGGAGTACGCACAGTAAACTCTACCACCACTGAAAGAAATCATGTGTGGCTAACGGTTTGTCCAAGTATGCAGGTATTAGACTTACATGGACACGAGGAACTTTGGGATCTATTGCGCACGTTAGATGTACAAAATTCAAGGTCAATGCCATCCTTCACCCATGAATACAATCGCCTGGTTAATAGGATGGTGAATAGATGAAATGCAAAGAGATTACATGGAATTCAGTCGATTTAGAAATTAATGGTGTTGTCCAGAATATTAATCCCAAACAAATTCCAAACAAATTCCAAACCTACCTTATTGAAGTTATAAGGTACAAATGAAAGGTTTTTGTAAAGTCTTAAAAAAAAAAAAAAAAATGGAAGGTTTGAACCCTAGCTGTAATTATCCCTTACACATTTCGTTAAATGTCACATTAGTACCATTTAAATTGATATTTTAATATCGATTATGCTAAATAACATTACTCTTAAATACATTGATATAAGACTTACTTTATTAACTTTATCATTTATTTTACATCACTTTAATATCTAATAGAAATAAATACAAGTATTACACTTAGGGTAAAAAAAAAAAAAAAAATGGAAGGTTTGAACCCTAGCTGTAATTATCCCTTACACATTTCGTTAAATGTCACATTAGTACCATTTAAATTGATATTTTAATATCGATTATGCTAAATAACATTACTCTTAAATACATTGATATAAGACTTACTTTATTAACTTTATCATTTATTTTACATCACTTTAATATCTAATAGAAATAAATACAAGTATTACACTTAGGGATGTAAACGAGTCAAGCCAAGTCGGTTCAGGAGTCGAAATTTTAGGCTCGGACTCAACTCGAGTAAAATGATCGAGCCTTTTTTGGGGGGGGGGGGGCCAAAAAAAAAAGGCTCGAGCTGAGCCGAGTAGGCTCGATTTTTTGCTGAATTTTTTTTCTCTCTATAAACATGTTTGGCAGCAACCTACTACCTAAAATAGGCAGCAGCACTCTGCCTTTAAAAAATATATATATTTTTCTATATATAAATATAGACTTGTAAGCTCGAGCCGGCGAGCCACACAAGCTAGCTCGGGCTTTGCCCGACACCCCAAAATGAGGCTCGGCCCGAGCCTCGAGTCAGACGGGCTGGAACTTTTTTTGAACCGAGCCATGAGCTGCTCGACCGGACGAGCCCGATTGCTATCCCTAATTATACTGCATTAGATTGGGGTTACGCCGCATAAGAAGTATTTATAAGTAACGAAAAATTAAAAAATATATTCTTATAAGAATTTTTTACTTATATTTTCTTTAGGTAAATTTTTCTTACTCGGAAGTTCTCTCCTTTTTTTTCACCTTTAAGTAATTTGTTTACATGTAAGTAAATTTTGTATCTTAAAAGTGACATTTTACTTATAACTAACTTTTTAATTATAAGTAATATTTCATATGTAAGTGAATTTTTTTAAAGTATAAGTCACTTTTTATATTTATTAAAAAAAATATCTGATAAGTGAATTTTTTTAGTTATTAGTAGTATTTTCACTTAGAAGAAATTGTTTTACATAAAATTGAATTTTTGTCTCAGAAATAACTTTTTAATCATAAACTTTTTGGTTATAATGTAAATTTTTATTTGTGATTGATTTTTTGGTTATAAGCTATTTAGCTTATTAATAGACTTTTTACTTATATTTGGATTTTTTTTATTTCCAAGAAGTATTTTACTTATGGGCAATTTTTAAATAGGTGATTATTTTGTCTTATAAGTAATCTTTTACTTATCGATAAACATTTTAGTTAGAAAGTTTTTTTTTTTTTTTTAACTTATAAGTGATTTTTCTACTCATATAAGCATTTTACAATTTACGTTAATTTTACTCATTGTACTCATAAATGAATTTTTTACTCCTAAGTTAAATTTCGTTACATATAGTTAATTTTTTCATTTAAAAATGAATTTTTCACTTATAAGTGGACTTTACTTATAATTGAATTTTTGCTTTCTCAAATCTTATTTATGAAGTAAATAGATGTAATTCAAGATAACTAATATATTCTTAATTCATAAATTGGAGAATAAATTATACAAAAGAAACCCAACCCACACATATTATACAGTTGGATAATTATATATGTACTGGGGAGGGGGTTTACCGAATGGTGTCCCCCCTCTGACAATGTATGGCAGGCTCGTGCATGAATTTAAAATTGACAGTACGTGGTCCCCACTCCTATTGTGAGTAGTTGGTAAAAAGATTTGATACGTATAGTATTGTCCATATACAATTTAATAGAGGACGATAAACAACATAGATTAATTTAAATCAGGCACTAATTATACCAAGTACCAAAAATAAGGATTAGATATTATTTTAATCCTATATAATTTAATACGGCTCGCCAACCATGCCTCTAAAATCCTAGAGGATGGTTGATGTAGCAGAAAGATGAGAGTTAAATTATCTAATAAAGTTAGAATACATTTATAAACACTGGACAAAGTGTTTCCAACGTTCACATTATGAGTTGAGATCTACTTTTCAATTCTTGTTATTCACACAATTAAGTACTGACACATCATTTTTAAATTAACATGTTATCTCAAATTTACCCACATTAATTTCACCACTATCCCATCAAATTAATAACATATTAATTTAAAATGATGTGTAAATAATTAATTAAGCAGATAACAAAAATTGAACATCAAATTTCAACTCCCCTCATGGAGCAATGAGCTTAAATCTAGATTAGCGAATAGAATAATGCTATATCTGCTTACTAGAGACGGTCACCTATCTATGTGGTACATACTATGAAATGATAAGGTAAATTAAAGGGAAAATTACCTCAATCCTTAAATTTTAAATTTCAAATATCAGGTATTAACAAATTATTTTTTTTTTTCAAAAATCAAGTCATAAGTATTGTTTTAAATTTAAAAACATATTTTACACACCACTGCAATCTTATCCATGCCCACTTTATATACATCACCCATGCCCACGAGACTAATTAACAATGGGAATGAAGATATTAAAATTATAATAATTGTATACTTTAAAGTTTAATCCCCATTACAATCATACCTGCCCCACTGTATATCACCCCCGCCAACGAAACTAATTATGAGAATCAAAATATTAAATTATACTAATTAGTCCCGTAGGCATAATCTTGAGCTTTACGAACCTAATGCCAAGTAAATATTTATTATTGAGTTATAAATTTATAAAACAAGAAGCAGTCTTTCATTTTATTGAGGAGAAAGCCGCCCCCCATTTCATTTCGAGCGAAGTCTCCGGCCTTCCCGTTATGACTTAGAGCATCTCTCATGTCTTATAAGTTACTTGCGAATGAATGGCGGGGAATCTGACACGTATAGATATACGGGAAATGATCTATTGGATATCGGTGACATGGCACACAAATTAATTGATGAATCAATTGGTGCGTCATGTTATCGGAGTTTAACATAAGCTAAGCACCGGTGCCCATTAAAACATTTTCCATATATATAAAGTCTGTAATGGGGTGTATAATATGTCCTTAAATTTTAAATAATAAAAAATTTAGACCCTGTTGGTACATATTAATGTAAAAATGAGAATGAAAAATATAGTCGTAACGGGTCCCACACAAGAGATAGAAATTCAAATATGGGGACTTGATGTGATGGATAACATTCATATTTTTCATTTTAATGGGCAAATAACGGGAAACAAACGGGGGCTTAATAATAACGGATTTTTGGGCAATTTACAAAAATACCTTTAAAATTAGAGGTCTTTTGAAAAATCATATGAAAAATTTTTTGGAAGTAAAAAATGCTGCGTGATACTAAAAAGTGACACAATGTCACTTTTTATATAAAAATTGTAACTTTTTAATTAAAAAAAATGACTTAATGTCAATGTCACTTTTAAAAGTTAAGTGTCACTTTTTATTAAAATAACAACATACAATATCATTTTTATTAAAAATTGATCTTTGCTATTAAAAAAATGATAAAAATCAATAAGGTGACTGAAAAAAGTGACAAATAGTAGAAAAAAGTGACAAAAATTTAAGAAAGTGACTAATTCAAAAAAAGTGACACAAATTAAAAAAGTTTGATTAAAAAAAGTGACAGAAAATAAAAAAGTGACAAACACTCAAAAAGTAACAAAATTAAAAAAAAAATGACAAAAGAAAACTGACACAAATTTTTTTTTAAAAAAAGTGACAAATACTCAGAAAATTGACTTTCTTTTCTTAAAAAAAATAACTAAATAAGTATTTTTTTTCTTTTAATTCTATTTTGACGTTACTCCTTTTAACTTATTTACAGGCTATATTTCGACACGTGTTGGGTGACATTTTTGTTATTGTTTCGAAGTATTTACGACAAATTTTGAAATTTATCTTTCGAATTTGAAAATCGATAAACGACGATTTCATAATAACAAGTCAAAATGGTCATAAGAAATGGACTTAATAATTATATGGTTTAATTTGTGTTCGATATTTCACGAGAGATAATTTTTGACATTTAGACTTTATCCATAACATATTTATCATGACCTTATTACAAGCTTTCTAATAAATTTTGATTCACTCAAAATGGATAATTAATACGTAAAATGTTTGCCACTTACTACTACATTTGATAAATAAAAATATAGTGCTCCAACAAACATACACGATAAAAAATAGCTGCACTAACCACATTGAACATGGGCCAAAAAATAGCTCAGAAATACAACATGAGAACCCAATTCACTCACCTAAACAAATCCCAATACTTTGATCGCCGGGTTTCATCCTGGAGGTTGCGAAAACCAGCAGTCCAATCTAAAGTTTCTTAAATTTCGCAACTAGGGTTCCTCCTTCTTCAGCTGGATCCTCAAACTTCTGAGAATTGCATTGCCGGGGGAAAAATTTTGGAAAAAAGAAACATCAGAACTCAAATGAGAGAATTGGAGGAGAAAGAGAGGCCTCGTTGATTGCCTTACATATAATCAGCTGTCTCCTATTAAATAGCGAGGTTACATTTCGAGAACAAGATGAAGTGTTAGATGGAATAGAAGAGAGGAAGGTATTTAATCGCGGTGATTTTTTATTAAATCGCCTTCATCTTCGTCATTGAGGATTAGGATTTTGATGTCTATACAAATGACTCCTTTTCATCAATTTTCGGCGTTTATGTACGTATTATTTATTGTTAAATAAAAGGATTGCTGAAAATTAATTAATTAGGTGCATTATTCAATTTTGTTGCTTTTGGGCAGTATTGAACCTAATTTCCCCTATTTGAAATGCAGGATTTTTCTCAAAATCAAAGCCCATTAAACCAGCTCAAACCCAAACCTATATATATATATACACACACACGCACGCACGCACGCACATATCCATCCCCTTATGCGATCTGCCTCTACGTCTCTCTCACCATCTCTACTCTGTTTAGTACATGCCGGAATACCAAACTGCTCTCCATCGTTTCAAGGTAGGAGTTGGATTTATGGGATGATTATTTGGGTTAATTGTTCGAAGACACACTGAACTTTGCATAAGGATACGTTTCACTCACTAAACTTTAGTTTGCACCCCATTACTTATTGAACTTTGAAAAGTTGTACTCCATCACTCACCCAGTAACTTACGTCTAGCCCAATTGCCTACGTGGATAACAGTTTGCACATGCGGCCGTTAAGTTGCTCCCTCTCAAAAATGAATTGCCAAGTCACTAATACCAAACCCCAAACAGGCAATTCAAATTCCAGGCGGGAGATGAAAACTTCATTCCAGAACGAGATCTTCATCTCTCAAACCAGAGTTTCCCAAATCCAAGTCAGCCCTAAACCCCAAATTCAAAATTAATTCGAAACTGAAGGCTCCCAAAAGGCGATTCTTTGAAACCGTTGACATGGAGAGAACAAATGGAGGTAATTCAGAAAAATGTTTCATTTTATATTTTAATATCACTGTCTTTGTACTGCAACTAAGATTTTCGAAGCATTTCCTTTTGTTGTTCAAGGCTTTGATTTTGTTGTTCGAGGTTCCGGTTGTTCAAGGCTCTGGTAATTCAGGAAAATGTCCCCTTTTGTTGTTCAAGACTCCGATTTTCAATTTCAAATTTTTCTAAGATTATCGTAGCATTTATTCTTGTTTATAGGTTAAAATGACCAGTAGTTAAGCTAAATAACTATAAAGTTTATGCTTAAATTTTCTATGTAATTGAACCGCAAGAGTTAAGAAACGGGATATAGTGTTCAGTTTTATTTTCTATGTGAATGACCAGTAGTTTTATTTTTGTTCTATGTTATTGAAAGCTCAAGTATAGGATTACAGGATAGAGTGTTCAGTTTTTCTGACTGTTTTTATTCTTTATTTGATTGCCATTATTTTTTTTTACAATCGATAGTTCCTAATCATGGAATTTATACACAGGAAACGTTCAGTTCGAATCACTTCGAGATGTCCCTCGACTTAACCATCTGAAAGGGTAAAGGAGACACGGAAAGGGCATCTATTTCACCTGTCTACTTGAGAAGAAGAATTAGCTTTAAATTTCATGGCTTTGTAATACAGAATAAAATATTCATGCTTAACATTTTATTATTGTTGATGTTAAAACTGGTGAATTTTTCCTATTCTTAAAATTTGACGTTGCCATGTAATGGAGCCTATGAATGGTTTAATTAGTTTAAATAAGTGTTTAATTACTTAAAAATGACTGAGGTTGATCACCATACAGTTTCATTAGTTTAAATATGTGTTCAAAAGCATCCGTGAATTGTACTGCCGCATTAAGCATCATATAAGTAGTATTCCATTGCATTTGCTTAATCAAGTACTAAACATCCCTCAGTAGTGATTCCAACTTGTTGAGCACTCTCATTTAGTTTTCCTTATATTGCTTGTGAACTTCCAGCGTGAAATTGTAATGTACATATTGTATTGGCCAAGTAAAAATAGAAGAAGAAAAACTGAATATTCAGCAGTTATTTGAGTGCAAAGATCTCAGTTAGTATGCTTGTGAACTAGTCTCTGGTTAATATGTAACGAAACTTTACAACATATGTAAAGAGAGAAAAAACCACATCAAAAACTACACAAACACGACATTCAATATCCTTGCATTCCTAAATGGCGCTTCTGCTCTTTCTGCCTTCACAATAATAAAGAAAACCAGCAACAACAGTTTCACTCACTTCATCCCTTATTCCCTCAAACAGAAAGCAACACCAGTACAAAAACCACATCAAAAACTACACAAACACGGCACCCATCACTGCCTTCAAAAGTTAGATGTTCAATCACAAAGAACACATCAAAAACTACACAAACATGAACCATGATGCCTTCAAAAATTAGATATCCAAGTTCATACTAGCTTCAAAATTTTGATTGCTGCTCGATGCCCGGAGTTAGTATGAATTCAAATCTATAAACTTCCTCGTGTGCTTGGCTCGAGCCAACTCTATTCCTTCAACTGGGGATAAATTTTCCGTCCATAAAAAAAAATTAAAAAAAAAACTTATTAAGCAACTTATAATCTCAATAAATTACACACATACCTAAATAATATCATAAGTACTTAATTCAATTCCCTCTGTGACATTTTGTCAAGTAGCATATCATCTTCACTAGAGCATATATCTTTATTGGAATCATTGAATTCAGTGTCATCCTTCGTATCTGTCGCATCAACAAGAAACTGAAAACGATGAGCAACATTTTCGTATGTACTTTGCTTTATTTGTTTTACTAAACTAATATTTATGGATAATACCCATATCAAATAAACCAAGCGCAAGAAAATTAAGTTAGCACATTGTTGATAATGAGGTTTCCCCATAACTACGATGCAATTATACTAAATGGTATACAATAATAATATGAACCATAGAAAACTAGGAAAGGAAAATATATTATTTAACAGACAACTACATTAAAATTCAAGCAGTACACAGGAAAAAAGAATAAACTAAAAAAAAAAAAAAAGACAAAACAAAACAAACGAAACAACCAAGATCGTGCAATCAGGTGCCTATTAAAAACGAAGAAACCATAAATAAATTTTAGGATTTACCTCGATTCTCTTCCTCCATGTGCGCTTCTTGAAAAACCCAGTATTGGTGGTTGGTTGGTTGTGGACATCAACGGCGACGGACGTTCGGTTAGGGTTCACCTTTAACAGTGCAATTGTTCGATCTTTTTTGGGCGGGTGAGATTCTAGATCGTGATTTCACTTTTGAGGTAAGTTGTGTTTGTTATCGAAGTTGGGGGTTAGGATTGAATTGGATTTGGGAAATTCTGGTTTGAGAGATGAAGATCTCGTTCTGGAATGAAGTTTTCATCTCGCGCCTTCAGTTTGAATTGCTTGTTAGGGGTTTGGTATTAGTGACTTGGCAATTCATTATTGAGATGGACCAATTTAACGGCCACGTGTGCAAACTATTGTCCATGGAGGCAACTGGGTTAGATGGAAGTTACTGATGAGTGATGGAGTGCAATTTTTCAAAGTTCAATGAGTAATGTAGTGTAAACTAAAGTTTAGTAAGTGAAACGTGACCTTATGCAAAGTTCAATGTGTGTTCAAACAATTAACTCTGATTATTTAGATGGGTTTCTTTTTCATTTAATTTTTAGCCAAATTGGTCTTTTTTCTGTTGGATAGTGATTTTCTGTTTAAATATGTAAAACTTTTTACCCAGTTTTTAATAATTTTTACTAAATTACCCGTTTATTATGCAAAATCAAGGGAATTTGGGGTTAAAAGTTCTGTTTTATTTTATGTCTTTCTATATTGCTTCGAATTTTCTGTTTACCGTATTTGGATTGTTTAATTATTTCTGTGTAACTTATCGAGTTTATATGATGTGCACTCTCTTCAATTTAGATAGACTGTGTTGGGTGTTGAGAAATTTGGAAAAAATGGATAATTATGGTGAAGATGTGATTATCAATATCTTTTTAAGGTTGCCCATGAAAACTCTGTCAATATGTATTTCTATATTTATTTTCCAATATTACCTTTTATGGCCCAATTCCCCATAATATAAAAGACGATGCCACAGATTCCCAAATCTCTTAATCCGTCGGATCTTCTTCTAGATCTCAACACTAGCCTCCTCTTTAACCTTAAGCGTCCCCCACTACGCCTGCACTGTTATGTTGTTGATTGATGATCACATTTCTAGCTGGGGTTTGCTCTTGCCTTATGTAGAATTTGCATATAACAATTCAGTGAATCAAACAACGGGGTGCATGCCATTTTAATTGATTTACGGAGTGAAGCCTCAAACTCCCTTGACTGAAAGCTCACTACCGCTACCCAAAAGTCTCATAGGGATTGATTTTTCTAATTTCATGAAGGATACTGTGCAGAAGTTTGCTACTAAATTGCTCTTCTAACAGACAAAGCACGTGCAATTTACTATTGGTGACCAAGTTATGATCTGACTTTGGCCAGAAAGATTTTCTCCAGGGAGCTTTAGCAAGTTGGATGCTCGACGAGCTGGGTCATTCTTGATTCAGAAACAATTAGGGCTAATGCCTATGTTGTTACAATTTATAAGCTAACACATACTTTGGCTTTTAATTAAATTTTGCTACCATAGTGGTGCACGAGTTTATATCCAAATGTGTCCCTATCATGTAGCCTATCCAGAATTGACAAAAATATATTGTATGCATGGCCTTTACTTCATATGTTAGCGTGTCTCCAACAAAGTCTGTTTATTTCTTGGAACAACATTAGTCCAAAGGTCGCCACATGGTATCAAGCTATAAGAATAGCAATTGCGTTTTTCCATTTTTTTCTCTCTCTTGCGTGATTGGGTCTCTTCTACATGAAACTTGAAAGTTCCAACTCTTGGTCAATTTTACATTTTCTCTTACATTTAAATAGATAATTTCTTGCTTCCAGTCCAAAGATCGAGGTTCGGTAACTTTATATGAATCTCACTCCCCCCAAACCACCACCACGCACGCACATTTGCGAAATAAAATCCTAACTAATACTGGAGTTGTAGGAGTAGGCGCCGGTGCTCGTGGCTTATATTCCTGAAACTACACAAGTCTGAACCTAACATATTTCATTCCTCAAATATAAAAAAATTCAATCACAGAATGGCTAACTATAAGATTTAAACTGTGCACATTGCATGATTCCTTTTCAAGTTCCTCTTACTTCTCCCATCTAAATGGAGACCTCGAAATCACTTTGGCAGCATGAAAATGAAAATTGAACTTGTGTTTTAAGAATTCTCCAGAGCCAATTTTTTTTTACAATGGTTATCATACCTAGTTCCCTTTCTGACTTCTTGTTGGAGCACGTGTTTGCAAGCTCTATTATCAAGCACCTTTGAGGGTGCAAAGTTGGGGCAGAGACTAAAAGTTGAGAACTAAAAAGGAGATGAGGATAGTATTGAGTTATTTACAAAAGTAGTACATTTTAGCCCGTTTCCCAGGGAGCACGCAGATCCCAAAAAAACATAGTTTCTCCTCCAAAAATGACATCTCCGGTCGGGGAACGCATTAGATATTTACCTAAACGAGTAGGTCCTTGAGCAAGCTTTGTACAGAAAGGAAGGAAAGCCAAAAAAAAAAAAAAAAAAAAAAAAAAAAAAAAAAAAAAAAAAAAAAAAAAAAAAGAGGGAAAGCGTGCATCAAGAAGAGTGACCTTTTCTTTCAAGTGTATGAATCTATCTATGCGGGTAGTGGTGGAGCTGTTCACTACGGAGCTAAGTGAGAGTGCAAAGTCAATTATATGAAGTGCAAACAGACAAACAACTTCTAACTCTAATTAGAGCACCCCCTCGTGGACAGAAACTATACGTAATCCATCCACGAATAAGAGAATAGCAGAATAAGAAAAATCATATATTTCTGTACGGTTTTGCACAATTTTGATTCTCTTGTCTACAGGCTTACAGAGTTGTAGTAATAAAGTAGATTCATTTATAGACTAATCAATAAATACCTAGATTAGTGTTGGAATGTTCAAATGCTTGAATTAAAGATGGTAAATGTATATCCGCTAGTATTATTCATGTGTGAGGGGCCTCTATACCAAGGTTAATTCAATTAGTATATACCATACTTGTCAATTTTTAGCACCAACTCTATTTTCTTCCATGGATTGAAATGTGTTCCATATGTACGTGTGATCGTGATATTTCAAACATAAAAAATTTAATACATGATACTAATATTTTGTTTCCGGTTTGGGTTAAATCAGAATTTGCACTTTGGAGAATTAACTCAGTTGTGGGAATTCACGGAATTATCTTGCATGCTCCATCTGTTACACGAGATATGATAATTTGATATTCAGTTGCCAAATTCGTGGAAGTCTAATTTCAGACACAAAAATATAATAATATTAAAAATAAGGAAAAAAAAAAAAAGTCAGTTTCTTTAGTAAATAATAATGCACTCCGTCACTCCTACCTAATTAATTCTAAGTGGCATAACAAAACGTTAATTTTTCCTTCATTTATTCTGCTTTAGTAATGCCATTTCTACTTATTTTTGGAACATAAATTCCTGTTTATTCTAGTAAACAAGCTTTTGTAATTGTGGAAAATTTTATTGCTCCAATGTCCTACTTCATAAGTAGGAATAAATTCTGAAAATATGGTCTTTCAGAACTTTCAAGAACTGATTTGATAGAGAGAGCGTCAAGGAAATGTTTTGATGAAGTCTAGATAGAAGAAGAATGAAAAACATCACAAGACCTGCGAATATGACCTCTACAAAAACATGAAGGAGTCTCCACACATGGCCTCTGAAAGCTCAAGCGCAGAAGAGCGACTGATTATGCCAACCAGGACCCCTACAAAAACTGAAAAATTGCTTCTTGTCAATCCACAAGTAAAACTCAATCCTGCAACAATATACTCAAATGAAATCCCATCCGTAATATTCCCCGAAAACTTACCATCCTCTCTCCTTTCTAATAATCCCAATCCAATAATAAGCCGGTTTTCTTTCAGTTTATTGCAAGCTTGTTTTGTTAGGAACAAAGATAACATTATTAAAGAGATGTTCGTAATTTTTCCTGTGAACAGAGTAACATCCTATGATGTCCCTCTTGCAAAAACAATTGACATAACATTTCAGCATTATCTCTTTAATGATCTACGGTGACCATTAAAGAATGGCTAATACTAATATTAAAATGAAAATTGTTAAAGTGTACATAAAAATTGTGAAAGGAAAGAGATAAGCAAAACACATTTTAGATAAAATTCCCAAAAGGGTAAAGTTGATTGTTAATAATGGCCAAGATGAGCATAAGCAGAAGCATTATTTACTTGCTTCTCTTCCCTAATTAATCATCTGGAAAAGGCAGAAAAAACTGTCTATATTTAATAGATTACTCGCAGTAGAATGAACTTCATATTACAAGAAGCAAATATTTCTCGATAATTACCCGTTTCTTTTATATCACAAGAAAGTATGCACTCTAAAACATTAAAAAAAAAACAGTTACCTGATTGACTAGAAATTATTCGAGCATGTCATCAAATCAACCATAAACTTGGGTTTTCCATTTACTTCAACACAGAGTTAGGAAACTAGTCATATTTTCCATTTTCCTTTTGTTTATTCCTACCCAACCAAATCCAAATAATTAAAATTTCAAATTCACTTTAAAAATAAAAATTAGGGTCATCTTTTCGTACCTTATAGTTCATCATGAGTTATACTTTCAACCGGGAAGCTGATCCTATCTTTGCAGTCATAAGTGAGATAATATTTTTCATAGGTACAACAATTAGAAAAATCTCCATTCCTCTCGAAGCAAAAGCTTATCTCAAACAATTGCGACTTGTACTGGTTGCACTTGATTTCCGTAATGATTTTACCTTTAATTTGGTAAAGTCTATGTGGAAAATTTTGACTCAGATACTCAGTAGTTGCACTGGGTGGCATACCTGCATTAATATTTAATAGATATTACAGTATATATAAGTATAATATAAGTATCAAGCATACAAGATATTAATATTGTATTGTATTTACCTTTCCTACTGAAATATTCAACAATCTCCCCATATTTCTCATCCACCAATGCTTTGCATTGAAGAGCCATCTTGAAGTATGAATTTGGGCTCAATCCAATGTTATGGCCATGTTTCCTCCATTCCTCAGCCCAAAAGTTAAAGTTCGGACCTCGAAGATTTGGCCACATTTGATTTAATTTTTCTCTTATATCAGCAACCTAACAAAACAAGTTTCAAACTAACAGTAAGATAATGATTTATTTATATTGGCGAGAAAAAAATATTATTAATCAAGAGGAAATGTACATACGTCCTCGTTTTTCAAGTCATTTGTTCCTGAATTATCGGCATTTCTCAATACATCTCCATATGAATTTAGCGGCCAGAACCCGTGAATTTTGAATTGCTGGGGGATTGGAAGTTTGCACCGCCATTCTCCAGTATTGCAAAACGAGTTTGGCCATTGCAATACAAGTTTAAAGTATGCTACCTTCCAGATACCTTGTAATAATAATACACATTAAAGAAATTAATTAATAAACTAAAAAAAAAAAAGTGCAGTAACAAGAAGCATTCAACCATCTCTTTTTGATAAAAAAAAAAAAAAAAAAAAACAAAAATGTAATTCACCTAATATTGATTTAAAAAAAAAAAAAGGCAAAAACATGCACATTGGTTTGATTGAGTTACCGAATGGCGGTAAAGTGGATATTAAATCTAGCTACCGGGTCTATCAAACTATCTTCTGATTTGGTTCTTGATTGAGTGTTGTATGTTCAAAAGTTTTGAGTCAACTTGTTATCAGTTAGCTAACTTATCCCAAATTTCATATGGTGGTGGACGTATTTATGAAGAAGATGATTGGCTTGAGCAAGCAATATAATAGATTGTACAATCTCAAATTTAGTTAGAGTCCGCCTCTTACGTAGACCTCAGGGTGCGCGAGTTGAGCAACTGCACAAGACCTCAATATTGTAGACGCACCAAAATTTTTTGTTAAAGGTGTATATATATGTATAATTATATATTGAAAATATATTATTAATTTTAAAACTTTGAATTTTTATTATTTTGTTAAGTTAAAGAGCACAATATATAATTATTGAAAAAGGGTAAAAAAAAAATTACATTATGTTAATATTTTTTTAAACTTAGCATGTTATTAAAAAAATAATTTATTTTTTCTAATTTTAAACTATCGCTCTTTCAATAAAAAATAAATAAAAATTTTAAACTATCTATTTTATCAGCCCAATCCCAAGTCCCAACTGCTCAAGTAGCTTCATTAACAAATTAACAACCCAACAAGACAATAAGCAGTCCAAAATTCGATGATTAAATAAAAGAATGAAATGTTAACCCCAAAATACCCTTTTCACCATTTTCCTCTCCCTCGCCCTTTAAGCCACGAAGAACACTGACACTAAGAAGAGAAGAAACTCTACCATCAGTCTTGTTTCTTACTCTACAATAGTACAATCTACATGGTAACATTGTCATTTTATTAGTGTCGAATGTTCAATTGTTAATTGCTATTTCGTGACTTTTTATTTTTTATTTTTAGTTCTAGGAGGATAAGTTTTTGTTGCATGAAAGGAGAACCATTTTAAGTGTTTTTTTTTTTTAATAAATTGCAAGAAAGAGCACCATTTTAAAATGTCACATAGGGCACTCAAAATCTCAAAAGTCGGCCCTGATCTTACACACATCAATTATTCTTCTAAGGGGCTAAAGTTCAACACAAAGCTTTTTGATTATTAAGTTATAGTAGCACTCAGCAATATTAGGCATCCTTTATCCTTTGCATGAATTAACAAAAATACATTTCTAGTAGAAGAGTGTTACATACCGCTTTGATTCGGCTGTTGAGGAACCTGAACATGAAAATATAAGAGATTATTAATATATTATTGGATGATAGCAAAAAAGTCATAATAATCAACAACAACATCATAAAAAAATACTTAAAGCTAACATCTTCTTCTTACAAAAATAAAGTCTAGCCAAACAATAATTTTTTTTTTTTAACTAAAACATAAAATGGAAAACAGATACTTACTGTGTTGAAAACCAATAACAATAGCAGAAATCCAAGGAAATGTGTCCTCATTTCTTAAAAAAAATTTAAAAAAATGGGTTGAACCCCAATCTTGACTGTTTAAATAAAGTTATTCATATATCATATGTATTACTATAAGAAAATGACGCCATAGCCAAATAAATGCACGCTTAATTCTCGGTTTCTAAATCCCGAAATTTTCGTCTGTAATAATCTGTCACTGTTCTTTCCATTTGTTATTTTATTTTTATGTAAATGCCCACGTGACTTTGACAAACAATCATATGAAAATCCAGGCCACAAGGACTACCTTTGAACGGTAAGATCATTAAGTTGGGGAAGAAAAGGGTGCGTGACGTGCGTCACTTATCATTTTGACAATATTCGCATAGCCAGCATATGATCATTTAGTTGACAATATCTAAATACAAAAATAATAATAATATTATTAAAAATAATAACAAAAATAATAATAATATTAAAAATAAAAAAATTTGACAATATTCAATGGGGGTAAAGTTGAACATTTCTAATTGTTCAAGGGCCATTTTTTATATAGAAAATAGAAAGATTGTAACAAAAATTATTTGGAGGCATAACGTCCGTTGGAGACGGCGAATTAACATTTCATCCGCTCAAACTCCAAATGGATTTTGCACAATTTCATTGGATTGATTTTTTATTTATATTATTATTATTATTATTATTATTATTATTATTATTATTATTTTGGAGTTTCGAAACAAGTCGAATTTTGTTGAGGAATAACTATATTCCTCTCTTCACACTTCATTCAACATGACTTCTCAATTTTTCAATGCAAAATTATTCTTTTGGCCTACTTGAAATTTGAAAACCAGGATGCTATTTAATGTTAATTTATTGATTTTTTAAATAAAATTTTAATATCTAGTAATATGTAATACTCCTATTGAATAGACTCAATACTAGAATTCAAGTCACATCATATCATACTTAGCCCATGTATGACAATCATTATTGTGGAAGAAAGGAGTTTTGAATAGAAATTTTTAGGTTAATTTAAATTTATATATAAAATATTTTATTATGTAAATGTGTAATTAAAAATATGTATGCGACAAAAAGAATTTTAAAATAATGGTTATCAAACAATGGCTTAATGAATTCCAAGTTGCTTAACGAAATGTTATTTTTTTTGCTTTAAGTAATGCCACCTCACAGATTAATGAACTTATTTTTGTTCTCTCTCTGTCCTTTGACGTTCCAATTCATTGTGGGGTTCCATCCTTATGATCATTATTGTCAGATTCCTAGTTCCCTTCTACTAAAGTGGAACAAGCAACTTTAAACGACATTTTCCACCCCTATTTCTGATGCTAACATTGATCACGTTTAACAGAACACTTATTAGTTGGATTCATAACTTGCTATGCAATCAATATTAAAAAATAATAATAAAAAAATCCTACTTACTTTAAAAGAAAGGATCCATTTCTACCATTCATTTTTGGGCCATAGCATTCACATTAGACTAGTTTGGAACCGGTTCAGCACTATTCACTAAAAAAGGATAATGGATTCCGTGTAATAATTGTATTGTTCATCTTTTTTTTTTTTACACTGTTATTTTTATTCATCTAACTATTTCTCATCTAACCCTACTCTCCATCGTCCTCTTGCAAAATTCAAAAATCTCTCCCCAAAAATCTCAATTCTAACTGTGAAATTGAAATCCTCAGATGATCGTTTAACTTTTTTCCTCTATCATTCTTCAAAAATCTTTCTTTTTGTTGTTACACTTGGTTCAAATTCGACCAACAAGATGTAATGATTGATTATAACTTCAACCAAAACCAAATAAATCCAACACAATTACAACACAATCAGTCCACAATTTACAAATTTCAACAGCAATTCAACACCCAACTGTAATAATATCCAACTGAGATAATATTCCACTAAGATAAGTGAAATATAAATGAAAGAAAAAGAACCAGAAAGAAGAGAGAGTTTCAGATCGAGAGAGAAGGAAGGAAACCAATTATGTCTGTTTTTCAACTTCCTTCATTCCTGTCTCTTGTTTAAGTAGTGGGAAAAAAAGCGTATTTACGGTTAACAATTTGAAATATGCTGAAACTGCCAATTTGAAATGTTGAAACTGCCGTCTCTAATTTAACACCGAACGGTGTCGTCTCCAGCTTGCAGTTTCTGGTAATTTCGTTGAGACCTCTTCTTCTTCTTTCTCCAGGAGCTTCCTTCCACTAGCTGCTTATGACATTCCTCCCCCTCAAATCGACCTTGTCCCCAAGGTTGGAAGTAGGGAAATTGCTTCTTGATAGTTGTAGCATCTTCCCAAGTTGCGTCTTCCCTGGCAGCATTCGTCCATTGCACTAACCATTGAGTAACAGCCCGATTATTCTGCTTAATGATGCGGGTTTGTAAGACTGCTAGTGGTGTGCCGCGCTGTTGCCCCGATTCATCAATCTCTGGAATTAGCACAATAGGTACTTCTTTGTTGCCTATCTTCCTCTTCAACAGTGAGACATGGAAAATAGGATGAATCTTAGACCCTTGGGGAAGTTCCAATTCATAAGCTACCTGTCCTATCCTTCTGATAATCTGATAAGGCCCGTAGTATCTTGCAGATAATTTGGAGTTGACTCGTGTGGCTATGGATTGCTGCTTATACCGTTGGAGCTTCAAATATACCCATTCGCCTACTTGAAACTCTCTGTCAACCCTGTGCTGGTCAGCATAGAACTTCATCCTTGCCCTGGCTTCTGCTAAATGTTCTTTAAGTAACTGATCCATATGGTGCCTCTCTTGTACCAATTCGCCTACTGTCGCAATGTTGGTCTGTTGGTAAGGGCCCAAGGCCAACCGTGGTGGCTTGATCCCGTACAAGGCTTCAAAAGGGCACATCTTGATGGCAGTATGATAAGTGGTATTATACCACCACTCAGCCAATGACAACCAGTTGGACCACTGTTTAGGCTGATGGAAAGTCATGCAGCGCAAGTACATCTCCAAGCATTGATTGAGTCTCTCAGTTTGCCCATCCATTTGGGGATGATATGCAGAACTCAGATGTAGCTCGGTCCCCAATAATTTGAACAACCCTTGCCAAAACCCACTGATAAATATTTTATCCCTATCTGACACAATACTTTGAGGCATCCCATGTAACTTGTAGATGAATTTGGCAGCTGATCTTGCCTTTTATGTAGTTGGATATAAACTACCATGACCTCGGCCTTTCCCAGTGGGATGTTACTAATGACTAAAAAACCATTCAAGTTGCATATGCTATTTTTGAATTTGACATCCTGTGTTCTCAATTTTGAATAAATATTGAACTTCTGATAATAGGATTTCAATATCTTCATTTTCTCATTTGCTTCATAATATTTGCAATAGAGATAAAATTTTCAACATCTGTATTTTTAAGATTTCTATTACAGTTTTCGTAAATATGTATTAGTTTCTCTTCTTAGTTGATAGTTATTTTGTATGTTGAAATTGTAGGTTCAATTTAGTAATTAAATGCGCCACCATTACTCCTGGTAGGCACAACTCATCTTAAATTGTTCGATGCTATGCAGTTGCTCTTCAAATCATTTTATCTTTAAAATATGAATCAGATCATTATCCCTTCTACACATTAATAAAAGAGGAAATGTGGTGTGCACTGTTCATTTTTGTCCCCTCGTGTTCATACTAAAGGATAGGCACTGTTCAAAAACAAGTTCCATACTGTTCATCAAAACATATTTGGTATGTATTTGCCTTTTGTACCTCTTGTAATACCATTTATACCTTCCTAATCTCTCTAAAGAATTGTAGGTAGCCATTGACTCCGATAGACTTTGGTGACGAGGACGACAAAGACGAAGACATGAAGAATAAGGTTTCGTCATGATTCCTGGAGTTGGACAAAAAAAAAATTTGGGTTCTCTATTTTCCTTCTTTCTAATTCTACTTTCTAAGTTTAGTCGACATTTTTCTTTGCTTAAATTTGGAGGTTTTGAGTATATATGATTTCTGGGCATCTCATAAATAGCTTAAATAGTTCTTTAGTTTTGGGAATTCCATATTCTGATTTTTTGAGGTAACACTTTTACTTTTTCTTAGATACTTATTCTTTGTTCTCTGCGTCTGTTAGTTTGTTTTTGAACCGAAATTAACTTCTTGCTCTTAAATTCATTCTTTTGATTTGATTTCTTGAATTTCAAGTTTATTCCTATTTTTAACTTTTGTTGTTTAAATAGTGTGTGCCAATAATGTTGTGAGAATGCAATTTATTAGTTCCATGGTTCATGCAGTGGACCTCCATGATTTTCCCATTAGTATCCTTGTTTGACGTCTGGCAAACATCGAATTAGTTGGAGCAGACCTCGATTTGGCTCCAAATCCCGATCTCAAGATCGACTGGTCATCAAGTCAATGGAGTATGACAAATACGAACTATTCATATAAAAAACCCAATAAATCAATATTTTCATATGCAGTGAGTATTATTTATGAGCTACTTCTCACATTCTGTGAATAGCCGTGACATGAGAGAGAAAAGCATTTAACAACTTGGACTAATTCTATATGTGTTCCTTCCAGATAAGGGAAAAAAGGATGTGAAAGAATAAATCTCAAGATCGACTGGTCATCAAGTCAATGGAGTATGACAAATACGAACTATTCATATAAAAAACCCAATAAATCAATATTTTCATATGCAGTGAGTATTATTTATGAGCTACTTCTCACATTCTGTGAATAGCCGTGACATGAGAGAGAAAAGCATTTAACAACTTGGACTAATTCTATATGTGTTCCTTCCAGATAAGGGAAAAAAGGATGTGAAAGAATACATTTTTCTTTTAAGTTGTTAAATCTCCTTTATTGATCAATATGTGATATTCCAACTCCTCATTATACTGAAATCCATATGATATTGTGATTAATTCGTTCTTGCCTAAATTCAATTCCTCAAACAAAACTAGATCTTCATTATTTATTTGTTTTTTTTCCTTTCTTTTCTATTTTAATTGAGTGAATATCATTTCTTAATGTTAATTTTGGGATTTCACTTGCACGCAATAGCCTATATCGAAGGAGACAAGTACTATGGAGAAAAGCAACCATTAATGTTTGGGAACCTAAAATACAGCACCATCATAACGAGTTCAATTTGTTCCAAATTTGGTTACTGGGTGGTTCATTTGGTGAAGATCTCAATAGCATCAAAGCTAGTTGGTAGGTATATTTTTCTCCAAATTACTTGGTCAATTATAATTTGTTGCATTCATCTAATGGATTAGAATACATGTTATTTTAAGTTAGCCCTGATCTCTACGGAGATAACAGCACAACCATATTTTAGTACATGCTAATAGACAATTTAAAAAAGAAGCTCATATTAAATAGAAGTTAATTATAAGTAAAAAAAAAAAAACTCGAAGAAAGCATCTAATGGAGGTTCTTAACAGTTAGTCTTGTGTTTTGGAACATGCTTATATTATATGACAATTATGTTTCTCTTCCAATCCAATTTACCACATAGAGTAAAAGCTTCAATTGGCATCCAATGTCGGATGTCTCTGATAATTGGAGCTAATTGGTTAAATATAGAGGAAATTTTACTATTAGTTCATCCCAAGCATAAATAAAATAGTTAATGCCTAAGCAAGCTAAAGAATAGTACGAATCATGCTGTAAATTTCTCTGTCAAAATGATTTTTCTTATATTTGTAGTTTTTTTCATTGGACAGACTTTGAGAAATCGTTTGGCAATGATAAGAGAAGAAAATGAAAATCCAATTTTGAGAATTCTTAAAATGAAGGAAGGATGAGAATTGACTCCCAAAAAAAGAAAGCACTGAACATGTCTTCAAAGTCATGCATAGCACTCAACATGTCTTTAGAGTCATGTATTCTCTCAAGAAGAAGAGCAGCAGAAGTAAAAGTGGTGTTCGTGGCAACTCTGTTTCATTTGATGATATTCGGGATGGTGATGAGCTGCAAGCTATTATGGCATTTCAACGAGCCTTGATGCTAATTGCCAAACAAGTTTGATGATTATCATATGATGTTGAGGTTATATACAACACTTTTGCTACTTTTAGTCTAATGTTCGCATGTATGGATGGAAATATAAACTGCATTTTGGTTTAACATGTTGATGTCCTGATTTTGTCCTCATTACTATGGAGGTAACTAGACATCCCTTCCTCCTTTAGTAGGACAATTTATGATTTTGTTGCATCACTTTGTAGTTTTTCCTATATTGTAGTCAGTGGTTAAGGTTTGAGGGATTGCATTTAATAGTCTTTCCAGATAAGTTATTTTTCTATTTCTTGTAAACAATTTAGTATATAGTTGGAAAAGTCTACAACTATTCAAACTTTTGTAGATAATTATCCTGAAGTGACATTTTGATCTTTTATTTGATCAGAGCTATTAGGTTTTGTGTAGTCTTTGTAGTGTAATATATTGTTTCCTCCAAATGTTGCAGACATTTCATAAAATATTTATCATCACATGCTACTGTAGAATATTGTAAAGAGTTTTCTTGATCCCTGGGCTACCACTAAGACACATGTATGTTGCTATTTCTTTCTTTTTCCATCTGGAAGCATTATTTTTCTCACTTAAATGGCCACTTTAATTACTCAGTCTATCATTTATCTGGAATATCTCACATGTTCTTGAAACCAAATATAAGAACAAGTTGCTTAAAATAAAAGATACCAAGTGCAAAACAGTGGAAACCATTGTTGCAACTTGTGAACATTGAAATTTATTTCGAGATTCTGACGTAAATTTTTGGGTTTGTGCAGTGATTAGAATTCTTCGATGGAACGTGTATCTGTGCAGACCAAGGGGTTTGCCTTTGGTCAGATAAAGGACCATGGAAAATTCCTGAGATACTAAAGGTCCTTCCTAACATGGGAGATATTAAATTGATCTACAAAGATAATATATAAATACTTGTGTTATAATTTTGATCATGTTAAAAAATAATAAACGGTTCGAAATCATGCTGCAGATGGTGCTTGATGGTGAAGCACAACTGCCAGGAAGGTGGTTGAAATTCTTAACAATGATGGAGAGATAGTTTATGCTAAACCCCACTACTAGATTGTATAGACTCTTTCTGTTGTGCATATGATTAGGCACAACTACTCCACAATATTTCTGTTATGTGAGATTTTGTTTTTATTTGGTTGTTGAAGTAGGTAAAAGGCAGTGACACCTCAATTGTTGAATTTGGTTCTAAAGCTGAAGATATTTCTTCACCAAAAGCTATTAGGAGTTACTCGCACCTTTGATTGAATTCCGTTCGTGAGGAGGTATGGTCAAGCCTTACAATTTCAAGATTAGATATTTAATTATCTGCAATTGAAAATAATATTTTATATAAGTTTAATTGAAACCTCTCTGATTTGATGCTTGTAGGTCAGTTAGTATTTGCTTAATTGCATCATTGCTTGATATCGTCTCTTTGATTGGTTTAAAAGAATCGTATATACCCTAAAAAGGTGTCCAGTTACATGGAAATTAAATTTAGATCAAAATGTTATAATTCGGGTTGTGCAATCTTTTCCTACTAAAAAAATATCAAGTAAAGTGACGTTAATCAAGAGTTCATTAGTTGTTTGGTAGTTATTATTTATAATGTCTATCATTTTATTTATGATATAAGGAACAGATTCTTCATGAAATATAACTAAACACACAGTTTCTTGTAAGAAATATTTTTACCTATAAATCTAATTTTCCTTACTTAAGAAAGGGATAAATTTACCATATACAGTGTGAAACACAACATAGAAAAGTGTTGACACTTTCTCAACTTCCACAAAAATTAATGTGGAGGATCAACCTTTCTCTCCCGATTATCTCAAGTCCTTGTTTCTCAAGTTAAAGATAATGGAAACTCTAGCTTGGTAACTTAGCACGATATGATGAGTGTGTTCCTATGGTTGACAAAATTGTTGATTCTGGATGGAGAAAGCAGACATCACTTTCAAAACCTTGTATTTTTAAAGGTTAGTAGTTTTAGAAGTTCCACTTTTGTAGCTGCCTCCATACATAATGTCCGATTCAGCCTACAATCTTTCTCATGCTTATTTGTTCATCTAATACTTGCTTCAAAGAACTAGGGGGTCTCCTTTCCTTAGGTTGAACCCATCATTCTGTCATTTCAAACGTCGCCTTAGATGCTCATTTTTATTCTTATAACTCTTATCATATGCTGATCATGTTTAAAGGTTATCTATGATTAACTTATGATTGTTCTTTTGTTTGTTCTTTTGTTAATAGCTAAGCCTTAATAACCTTTTGTTTTATCCTGATATTAAATGACTGCTATATTGGAGATATAAGATTAGCTATGTCTAAATAAGATTACAATGACACTAGATTAGTAACTATTTTTTGATTGCACGGTATATGATTTTTCCCCTCTTTGATTTTTATATCTCCAGGCATAAGAGAAGAGAGAAGGAAAAACTTGTTCAAGCATATTCTTCTTAGGATCTTGAAGAAATTCTTGTAAGTTTATTTGTATTACTTTGATCCTATATCAATTATTTATAGAAATTATTCTCAAAATAAACACTCTCATTATTTTACTGGATCCATTTTATGTGACTATACTAATTTTCATATTCTAAATGTGTTGGCAAACAACTATCCTGATTAGATTTGAGATAAGAGTGGTATTATTTAAGAATCTATGTACCATAATTAATTTTATTAATATTCTAGGTAAGCCACTCTCTAATTTCAAATTCTACACTATATTTTTCAGAGCTCCGGTAGAATAAGAGGATGCTTGATAAACCCATCCGAGAAATTGGAAGGAAAAGAGAATATTTACAAGCACAACAAAAGAAACTGATTGTGGAGATAAAAGGAAAAAAAATGCTAAGCAAGGACAGATGGTAAGTTGTTCTCTATAGATAATTTCATTTCAGCTTCTTAGACTATATGGCTCTCTTTTCTCCCATAGGCCCCATCTGCAATATTGCCCAGGTTGCTCCCATGAAGACATTTTGGAATAATTTTTTGATCAGATTGATTTTAAAGATAGATTCAATAATGACAATTTAATGAGTTTTCATCTTCATTATATGAACCGTCTAGAAGAAACAAGCTGTCCAAATTTAAAGCTCAAATAACAGAAGTGAAAGGGATAATGATGGACAATATTGAGAAAGTATAGCAAGAGGCATCAAAGAAGCCCAAGCACGAGAAGCCAATATAGGAGTCGTGAAAGAGACCTTCCTACAAGCCTTTTGGTCTGCGAACTTTGACATGATTGCAAGTCTATTTTAATGTTTCTTAAATGCAAATTCAATTGCTATTATTTCTTGTAGTTGTTCAACCTGCTTCAAGCTACTTTCTTGTTATTGAAATTAGTTTAAAAGCATTGATATCTTCTTCCCAATTTTTTGATTTCACTATCACGCCTTGGAGATATATCTTCCATATTATAAACATTTTCTTTTCTACAGAAAGCATTATTTCCTGTCTTTGGCATTTGGTTACTATTTTAGATGTATTGATCATCTGAGTATATGAACCTAATCTATCCATAAGTATTTTACATGTCATGTTAGTTGGATGCACAAAGTTATTTCATTAGGCATATGCTTATTTTGATAGTGTGTGTATCCAATTCCATGTTCATATTAGTGTGGTTTTATATGTATCAACTTCCTTGACTAAAATATGAATTATATACCTTCACTTGCATAGGAAAACCTCATCCCTAAAAGAATCTCACACAGACACAATGGCATTTAGGAATATGTTATTTAGAGTGAACTGAGCCATAAATTTTATTTACCAAGTGTGTTTCTAAATACTAAAGATTAGTAAGTGCCTAAAATTTGGGTGAAAATTTATTGAACCTTCAGAATAATTCCAATTATATTTGAGACGCTAACATTACCTTAAAAATAACACGACTGGTGCATTGCACGGGCGTGAGACTAGTAATATCTAAAAGAAGGTGACATTTCAAGACAAACCACTTAATCTTTTAACTTTTATATGAAAAATAATTGCTTCATTTCAAGGTCCAATTAATTAATTAGAGCACAACAAACGTTACTATTATTCGATATTTCTTTATTTATTTCATCGAATATTTAATCACTAAAAACTGAAACTATAAAATAACTAGAAAATATAATTCGTTCCTTTTTCATTCATGTTATCAAATGAATTTCACTATTATCATTTTTTGAGTAAATATTTGACAAGTCTATTGATATATTGATTGATAGAAATTTTAAGCCAGATTAATGCACGTAATCGAGTGAATGACATTATACCCTATTGAAATCGAGTGTAAGTATTTCAAACAAAACTTAAATAAATAAGAAAACGAGGCTCAATTAAATCATTGATTTTTTTATTGTTATTTGTTATGTTGAACCACGTCATTATACCCTATTGAAAACGAGTCTAATTATTTCAAACAAATCTTAAATAAATAAGAAAACGAGGCTCAATGAAATCATTTATTTTTTTATTGCTATTTGTTATGCCTCGCCACACGTGGCTCTACGTCACCGGGACCCTCTTGTCCACATGGCTGACCACCGAGGCCCCTTGGTCAAGCAGTCGACCTACTCAAACATTGGAACTACATCAACCAAGCTTCCCACACGGGAAATTATTCCAAGGCCCATTCGCGTCTCTTCTATTGAAGCAAAGGTTCTGAGGCGAGAAGGTTCCATGAGGTTCGAGGCTTGCTACAACTAGTAACAACCTGCACAAGAAAGATCCTAGACTTATGTACGAAATTCTTTTGAAATGATTGATGAGACATTGTACTGAGTATAAATGTCGAGTCTTATCAATAAAGTGGCGGCTCTATATAAGCATTGAGTGCACTACAAGCCAGTGGGTCAAAATTGCTACCTATGATTAGATGTTTGGATTAAGGAGATAAGGTCACGTTTACTTTCATCCAAGGGCCACCATTTCATTTTTAATGCTATAAATATCCCCATGTAACATTTAGGGACTAATGCAACTTTAGATACTAAAAGTGAATCCTTGTTTTCTCTCTTATCGAATTTACTCTTACTTAGCACCTCTGTTTACATCATTTTACTTGGATCGAGTTATTTACGATTGGACATGACCATACTAAACTAAAGAAAATGTACTTAGACACTTGTGTTCAAGATCTTAGTTTCAAAAATTATGGTGTGTAAAACCGTTATAGGACTTTATATTGCAGTTCAATTTTTTTATGAAGAAATTAACTGAGTAAATAGTAATTTTCAAAACATGGTATGTGAAGTGTAATTACAACTGATATACGGGACTTGTCATGTAAATTTCCTCAAAAACATTTCCTATCCGAAAATGAAATGTCATGACACTTGATTACTATTGGTTTAGGGTTGTGATGGTGGAACATCTAACAGGCTTACCAAGGCTAGGCAACCCACTTGTACCATCTGGTTCTACTTTTGGATTGTGTTAATATTCATTAGCTATCTCAGTGTTAATATTCATTAGCTATCTCAGTTTTCTCATACAAGCCATTTATCATTTATCGGTGCCAGCCACGTGGGTTGATTATGT
>NW_019247528.1:0-2714 GCF_002742605.1 Olea europaea var. sylvestris | reverse complement strand
AGGATGGGGTTGAAACTCCTAAACTACAAAGGTCCACCAATGATGGCAACCCTACCCGTCATTACTCAAAAGGTAATCCACAGATTCAAAGGGTAACAACAGCTCATTCGATATGTGGATGGTTGTAGCATTATTCAAATCCGCAATGACCCTATCCTAATTAAATAATGCTGGTTGTTACTGAAGTGAGGGTTGAACTTAAAGTTCTTAATGAAGTTCAGTGCTAAAACACAAGTACCTCTAAAAGTAACAAAGATACCGGAAGAGCTTCACCTACACAAACTTCGAGGTGGTGCCGCCTCAATTGAGAATTGGAGTTTCTCTCTTAAAAGTTTGTCGAATAGGATGAGCGCAAGGCTATAAAAGCACTAAGTGAGTTGAGGAACTTGAGAACACATGATGTTTATGTGTGTGTTCTTACCGGTATTGTCACAAGGAATAATTGGTTCAAAACTTCTATGCTACCTCTAATTTCGACTTTACTTTGTTTGAATTACACTATGGTTAGATACAAATCAAAAGATATCTAATCCTTATGCATAAGTGTCGTCTTTTTGAATATGTGATTGTATTGATTTTGAACAAGTGGGGGATTGTTGAATATTTATTCAAAATCAATGGAATGATAATAGACTAATTGTGGAATTGGTAGAATTAAAAGAAATTGAAAAATGAAAATTTTGATTTTTGCCTATGCGTACGCATAGACTTATTTTTGTGTGTACGGGAGATGTGCTTTGGCAAAATCAGATTGATTTTGCTTCTACTATACGTACGCATGATTTTATACTATGCGTACGCATAGTGTTAAAAAATACCCGTTGACTGATTTTTCAATTTGAAAGTTGGGAATCGTTTTGGATTAAAAATTGCCACTTTTCATCTTGTTTTGGCGTGAAGGTATGATTCATGGCTATAAATATGTGTTTGTTGGACATAAAAAACACATGGAAATAAGATTACAAAACATATGGTAATCTGTCATCATTCCACAAAAAAGAAAAATCCTTTCTTCCTCCACATTCATATATTCCCTTTATGCTTCAAGTTCGGGTGGAGAAATGTTTGTGCTTTTGTTTTTCTCTACATTAAGGCTTGATCAATCCTTCAAACCATTTGATGCGAGATCCTTTAAGCACCAACATTAATACCAAGAGGGGTCAAATATTGTTTGAGGACAATGATGTAACGTCGTGTTTGAGCCTTCCATTTTCGTCATGATCTTGATTCGTTTTTTCATCCTCTTGATTAATTTTCTGCATTGTTTATTCTCCAACCCCGGTGGTGAATTTAATTCCACAACAGGGAGATCCGATCTTGGTTCGTTTTTTCATCCTCTTGATTAATTTTCTGCATTGTTTATTCTCCAACCCCGGTGGTGAATTTAATTCCACAACAGGGAGATCCTAATTTGGGGAAGGAAATGATGGAGAGAGAGACTTTAGTAGAAGTTAAAACTGTACTGTAGAAAGAGACGCCTGAGTATGGGTTAAAGCTAGAGCATAGAGCATAGACTCGCAAAAGTAAAGAAAAAAGGGGGGCAAAAATGAGCATGACACCACAAAACAATGTCCCAAAGTGTGAATGGTAATTCTCCAATAAATTACTAGTGGGGAGAACGTGTATGACATGTTAATTGGTTAATGTAAATTTTAGAGAGATTCATTTCTAAATGTGAAATATATTCATAAATTGGTTAAAATTGATTTACTTTTTCGCATATTTGTATATTTCTTATTTTTAAATGAAACTTTGGCACTACTGTTTTTAAATTCTTGTTGCAACTATATTTTTTGTATCATTGTAATTAGATACTAATGGAATGGTGATATTTGACAAGGGTAAAAGCATGAGCAACTGAAAGTCAATTGAATAAAAATGAAAAAATAGTAGAGCAAATTATAAGAGAGAGCAGTAATAAATTAAAAAATTACAGTCATAGTGACTTGAGTTCTCAAATGTTTATATGTCGAAAAGGAAGACTAGAAATTTAATGTTAACTACACATGAAAGGTACAACTATGACAGTACAATTCATGTATTTTCATCAATATGATATACTCTGTACAACACTAGTCGATACCACGTGCGTTGCACGATTATTGTATTTAATATGTCTTTATTAGCGTGATGTAGAGATTTTGGTTTTCTTGTCATAATCCTAACATGCTTTTGAAGTTTGAATTAAATTTTTTGGCATGAATTTTCTCTGGCAATTAGTAAAAATTAGATTTAAAATTGTGGGGATATAAGTAAAAGATAATTTATAATTTTATCGGAGTCCCGCAAGCAGTCGTACGGAGTCCGCACTAATTCCGTGTGGAGAAGTCCCCGCACAATTCGTGTGGAGTCTGTGAGGGGATTCCGCATCAAGATTGCTACAAGAAGCCATACTTCACGGGTTCTAGGTGTTTGCATGCTCAAAGTGATTAAGACAACTAATATCACCAAAATTCAGCAAAAATGAGAATATTTATTTATATAAGCAAGGGATGAAAAGTGGAAATAATTTCCTAAAAAATGAAATGTACAGCCATCAACATTGAAAAAAAACACGCAATATATAATCATATTGTGCTGCTGGCTCATTTTCAATTAATTACTACCAAAAAGTTTAGCAACGAGAATTCTATAGGCATAGATATAGATTCAAATGGTCTGCCCAATCACCTTACTATACTCTGCTTAAACCAATAGCTAAAAACTTAACAGAA
>NW_019247527.1:0-1413 GCF_002742605.1 Olea europaea var. sylvestris | reverse complement strand
CGTTAGAGCATTTCCAATCTAATTTGACTAAAATTTCATCTAAATTTTGTTCATTAGCATGTTTTCAATCAAATTTGAATAAAATTTTACACGAGTTTGGTTCATTGGCGCATTTTCCATCAAATTTGACTAAAATTTCATATGACTTTGGTTCATTGGCACATTTCGAATCAAATTTGGTAAAATTTCTTGCGGCTTTTCATTGGTGCAATTCCAATCAAATTTGAAAAAAAAAAGTTCACTTGGGTTTCGTTCATTTGCATGTATCCAATCAAATTTGAATATAATTTCACATGTATTTTGGTTCATTGGCACGTTTCCAATCAAATTTGATTAAAATTTCATTGGGATTTAGTTCATTAGCGTGTTTTTAATCAAATTTGACTAAAATTTCACCAAGAATTTGTTTGCTAGAGAGTTTTCAATCAAATTCGACTAAAATTTCATCTAAATTTTGTTCATTAGCGCGTTTTCAAATAAATTTAACTAAAATTTCACCTGAGTATGGTTCATTGGCACTTTTTCAATCAAATTTGACTAAAATTTCGTAAGGATTTCATTCTATGGTGCATTCTCAATCAGATTTGACTAAGATTTCAACTGGATTTGGTTCATATGGGCGTTTCCAATCAAATTTAACTAAATTTTCATCTAAATTTTGTTCATTGGCGCGTTTTCAAACAAATTTGACCAAAATTTCAACTAAGTTTGGTTCATTGGCGCGTTTTCAATCAAATTTGACTAAAATTCACATGACTTTGGTCATTGGTACATTTCGAATCAGATTTGACTAAAATTAATGTGGCTTTTCATTAGCGCAATTCCAATCAAATTTGACAAAAAATTCACTCGGATTTCTTCCATTAGCGAGCTTCCAATCAAATTTGACTAAAATTTCACTGGGATTTAGTTCTTTGGCACGTTTCTAATCAAATTTGACTAAAATTTTGTCAGGATTTTGTTCGTTAGTGCTTTCACATCAAAATTCAACTAAGATTTCATTAGAATTTTGTTCATTGGTGTGTTTTCAATCAAATTTGGATAAAATTTCACCTTAGTTTGGTTCATTGGCCCATTTCCAATCAAATTTGACTAAAATTTCACATGGCTTTTTGAATCAAATTTGACTAAACTCTCTCAAGAGGGTTTTTTCGCTGGCGAATTTTCATTCAAATTTGACTTAATCTTCATATGAGTTTTGTTCATTGGAGCGTTTTCAATCAAATTTAACTAAAATTTCATTTGAATTTTTTTTGTTGGCATGTTTTCTATCAAATTTGACTAACTTTCTCATGGGTTTGGTTCATTGGGGAAATTCCAATCAAATTTCACTAAAATTTCACATGACTTTGGTTCATTAGCACATTTCGAATCAAATTTGACTAAAATTTCATGCTAGTTTTTTCGTTGGCG
>NW_019247526.1:0-1414 GCF_002742605.1 Olea europaea var. sylvestris | reverse complement strand
ATACATTGCAAATTCATAATCCAGACAGACAAAAACAGACGTGATCGAGAACAAAAAATTGAAGATGTCTTTGTTATATCCTACAGCAGAATTGAGAGCTTTTTCAATTTGTATAGCTGGCATTTGCAAATTGGAGCCTTCTTCAAAGCCAAAAGAACAACCAATTGAAATAATCTTTTGCAAGTAATGCAACTTTTTCAACAAAAATCATCAGCCCTTTCTCAAGATTGAAATTACAGATATTAAAATGACTCCTTGTAATAGTCAAAATATAAATCATAGAAAGAAATCTATCAGAGTTCAATGTTCCACAATCCAAATAAACTCTTAAAATTCTTAAATAGTAGTCTCCCACGGTCCCACCAAACCCAACCCAACCCACCCACAAAGCTATGACAAATCAGTAAAGAAGTCTGGATTCAGATCTCACAACTTCAAATCAAACCTTCCTCAGGCAAAAGAACAAATTAATAGCTTATATCATATTCATTTTATATAGAAACCTTACCTTATTAAACAACAGCAAATACCTCTCATCTATCAAGCCAAACAACCAATAAATGCGAACTTTTACATAATTAAAGAAAATTAAGAAATAGGTCCAATGGGAAACTAGAAATAATGTGTAATCCATGTAAACAACAAAAAAATAACACAAACATGCAAAAGAAATCAAAGATTAAAAAACCCACCTCAGGAATTCCAGAACACCAAAGGGCTCAAATCTCAGACTGCAAATCTCATTTACATACAGTGCATATATGTATATATGTATGCATTTATATATGCACATGCACTGAAAAGGGGACAATCAATTGATCAAGTGTGTATATTAACTGTGTGGAATGCAGGGGCAGCCTTCTAAATAGCCGGGTTATTAATCCTATTTTCAACAATGGCCTCTTCTATTAGAAGTACTATTTTATCCTTACTTTTATTATTTGTAAGATGTATCATGTATCTTTTGGGACTTATTAATCAGGTCCTATATCTATATTTTTCAATCTTTCAAACACCTTTAAATATTCTTTGTATCTTGATAATTTTTCAAAGACCTTGGGCTAATCTTCCTTAGTTATGTATCCTCGAACTAATCCTTCTGAGGCTTGTTCTTATATATCTCTATGTTTAGTTATAATATCTTCTACCTTTTTTATTTCTCTGCTAGTTTTTACAGAATCAAATCTTATATTGTGCTTACAAAAATAATCTATTTCTTGGTATATTTCTTCAATTTTTTCTTTACCAACAGAAAATATATTTTCAGACTTTTCAGCTAATTTAAATAAAAAAGAAATATATTTCTCATTTAAGTATAATCTAAGATCATTATTAGAAGTGGATGTGGATACTTGTAAATTGTTCATCAAAATAATCAAAGCATAAGTATATAAAAGCAAGTAAATAACTTACA
>NW_019247525.1:0-1414 GCF_002742605.1 Olea europaea var. sylvestris | reverse complement strand
TGTTATATAATTTTATAATATCTGAATGAATATTATTTCTACAATAAGAAGTATAGTTGGGCTTCCAATTAAATTCTTTGCCACATTAATTATAACATGCTTCCCATATATCAACTTCATTTTGAACACTAACTTTTATATGTCACATGTTGTCAACAATTTGAGAATTTTTTTGACCTTTTAGTCTCGAGTACTTCTTCTTCTTTAATATCCTCCAAATCAATTGGAACATTAAGATGCATCGTAGTCGATTGAAGTACTCGAATTACCCCGAAATTAACTAATCTCATCACTAGTAAAATTCATCCATTGCTTTTATAATAAAAGATACTGAATTCTAAAGTAAAAGAAGCTGAATATTATAGCGAAAAAATTGGAGATTGAAGATGGAAGTTGAAACTAAAATACTGCAACCTAAATTAATTGAAGTAAACTAATATGAAACTAAAAGTTTAACTCATATTTATAGAAAAAAAGATAACCGTTTCAACTAAATTTGAAATTCAAAATTTCAAATTTCAAATTTTATAGCTGATACGTGCTACTTCAACTGTTCAACAGGTAGCTACACCATTTGACTTTTTATTTTTATTTTTATTTATTTATTTATTTTTTTGCTTGACTCGTTATGGACAAAAAATGGCCCGTGTGTTCGAGGCTTGCTCGGGTTTGAGCCGACACCTCAAAATGGGCTCGATTCCTATGAGCTACGAGCCATTAGAGTAGGCGTGTCAAATTTACACCCCCTAATTAATGCCGATCTATGAACAAAACCTATTTTAAGGAAATTTATCGTGGCATACATTACTTTATTGTAATCTTCATCTTACTTTCATTTTTCCATTTATTTTTTTATTTTTATTTTTTTTTGTTATTATTTTTTTTAAATTTTTTTTTTGCCCTTTTGACTTGATTTTGTGATAGCAGACAACATATTCACACATCGATGAGATGAGATCATTTTTTAATTTCATAAAATCAAGAAGAAACTTGATCCCGTAAGTCGCGAAAGAAAATGTCAAAATATGATTTTGTTCTCGGAACAAATTGTCCAATATTACCGGCTATAATCTCATTTTCCCATTTTCCCTCGCCACCCATAAAGTTTCTAACTATACAGTCCGCCATGCACGACACTCTAGCGGTCCATTTCCCCATATAATCCCTCGGACTCCCTTTCATTTTCAGTTTACTGCCTTTCCGTGTCAGACTCTCCTCCTAGGAGTATAGAGTTTCCGGTATCAGAATTCGCCTTCAATTTCTGCTTTATTTGATTAGATTTGAACTCTTTTGTATGAATGCACATGTTTATTTTATTATTATTATTATTTTTTTTTACAAGATGGTTATTTGAATTGTGTAAATTTGTGAAAATCGATTGCAGCGACGCTGAAAAATGGTAAAGTCGTATCCA
>NW_019247524.1:0-1414 GCF_002742605.1 Olea europaea var. sylvestris | reverse complement strand
TCTTCAATAGTTCTATTGGTGCTGCATCACTTTTCCTGTCATTAGAGATTTTGCGAAGATGTAAATCAGTTAAAAAAAGCCACATCAGACCATAACTGGCCTGGAATGAAATGGATTCTCCCTGAACACAGACACCTCTAATAGTAGAATGACATTTGTCTCAGGTGATGATTGTTCAACAGAGGATAATAATTGATGGAGTTGATTCTTCTTATGAAATAAATGGAACATAACATTACAGCTTTAAAAATCAAGAACTGCTGTCTTCCTTTATGAATGTTTATCATTTCCTGATTTTGACATTGGATTTACTCGAATAATGAATTATGTAGTTTTTACATATACACAACTAAAGGCTGCTTTATTTCTCATCAGAAATTGCCAATTCTATATTACTGAATCTGGTTGCACTGATTTTATATGAAGATGATCTTCATAAATTAATTTTTTCTTTTGGAAACAGTGGAGCTTGGGAAGCGATTTTTCCCTCGTTGTTCAGCAGTACTGAACAAGATCATGGATGGTGATGACTATTCCGAGATCACTCAACTAGGGAATAATGCTCTCGAAGGGTGTCCATTAAAGAGGCGAAGGCGCATGGAACTCGAAGAAGTATTGTGCAAGGCATTTACTGAGGATAAAGAAGAATTTGACCGTACGATTAACATGTCGTCATCTTCATCATCATCTGTGGGAATGATGAAACCCAATGGTAAGTTAACACTGACAAAGTAAACATCTGGTGTGTGCGAGTGTTAGGGAGAGGGTTTCGGCTTTTTCTTTTTTGCTGCATATACTGTTTTCCACCTTTTTTATTTGCCCAGCAATGTTCCAGCTTTCTTTCATAATTTAGGACTTCTATTAATTTACAGGGAAATGAGGACTGGATTGTTTTAGTTATTTTGGATTCCACTGAATGTTCAGAAAGTATGAGCTATAAAAGATGTAAGTATGCATTTTTTTTTTCCCAATAATTTCCTGAAGCTGGAAGAACGTGTATTCTTCTGCATCGTTCCATTTCTAGCCTTTTTGATAATTAATAATTTAAATAGCAGATCGAATTGATTATAGAAACGTGAATTTGATCAGTTGATTTATTAGTGAAGTTAATTGATTATAGACGGTAAACAAGTCAATATTTTCATACTTGCATTTAGAAAATGAAACTTGATTTGTGCCATAGATAGACATAAAGCTTGTGGCTATATTTGCTTCTCTAGGTAACACATTTGATGAGCCTATCCCATTAATCAAATCTTACACCTACTGATATGGTCCCATTACCAAATTTGGATGGCTAATTGTGGCTAAATAGACAGGTGTCTGGATTGTAGCCATTTATGCTTGAACTTTCTAGTGCTTGTCTTAACTACTTTTGCACTAATTCCATTTAAGATAAAGGTCACGTGGTTTG
>NW_019247523.1:0-1414 GCF_002742605.1 Olea europaea var. sylvestris | reverse complement strand
AAAAAATAAAAAAAATTAATTATTTTGTATCCTTCATTCTTCTTTTGCACCATAGCGATAATAATAAACAAAAAGATAGCACGGGCACAATAAAGCTAACACCTGTAAAAGCTCTCAGAACCTCCAATTGCGACCAAGCAATATGCATTGGTCAACTTGGAAAAAACTCCCACTTCACAATTGTTCTCAAATTGCAATCCTATCCAAAAATAAAACCAAATATTGAGCCTTTCAATTTTAACATATAATCCGATAAACGGACTTAAAGATAAACATAAACTTACTAGTTGCCATCGCGATTGATGGGGTCAAAGAAGGAAAAAAAGGTATGGGATACCAAATTAATTTGTTTGAATCAATTAAATTGGGCGATGGATATACGAGTCAAAGGCACAATCCGATTTAGGGTTTCTGGGAATGAATTTGTAGGGTGGAAGTACGCGGCGCGCAATTGTTTGCAATGCAGAGCGTTGGGGATATTTAGGACTTTAGCTTATAAAGGGAGGCAGTCCTCAGATTTTGATAAATTAAAACTCCTTTTTGGTAGCAATTAAAGTAGAATTAGACCGTTGGGTGTTCAAATATCAATTTTTTATTCTGACCCACCTGACCCCCTTTTCCTTCAAACAATTAGTACATACCCAATTTTGCCCCTGTTGTCATTTATCTACTAATCATATAAAGTAGCAATAAGGGATAAATTTGACTTTTCCGGCAATTAGTACCATATTTCGTTGTACAAATGGCTAATGATCTTAAGTTTTAATAGATATCTATAAAACTCATAAAAATCTCATTGAAAATAAATAAATAAAATAAAAATTGTTATTAATTTTAAGCTTGATGTGGTGCAAATCTTTTAAAATCCTTCTATTAACAAAATTCATATAAGAGTACTAAATTTTGCGCTTGTTTTATTTGGAATAAAATCTAATTTTAATTTAAGTAAAAGTTAATCAATTAATATTAACCACATCTCTTATAGGTTTTCACATTTTCAATTACATATTTTAAAAATTTCTATCACTATCTAATGAAAAAATCTAATTTTAATCCACATCAAACATCTTCATTAAATGATTTCATTGAAGTTCATTAAAATTTCAGTATTATTTAAAATTTCAATTAAGAATACTTAAATTTAGAAGGGCTTCCATCAAAGTCTCGCTCGAGGATTATTTCTATTTAGGGTTTTGTTGTTGGATAATTTAATACTTTAAAATATCGGATCTTTCATGTTAAATCATCAAGAAATATAATAATTAAAGCGGAAGCATACCTGAATCTGACATAGTTAATGCAATATGGATTTCGCGGTATGATCTTTCAAGTCTACACGCAGTCTCCTTTTCCTCTCTGTGATGGGATGCAGTAGAGAATGAACAATAATCTGTTGCGTGTGATCTGGGGACCA
>NW_019247522.1:0-1414 GCF_002742605.1 Olea europaea var. sylvestris | reverse complement strand
ATTTTTTGAAAGAATGAGCACTGGCATATTTGGAACGCTTTGATTGTCGACGTTCAAAGAATTGAGCGTAACTTTTGCATACGACGTTCGTTTTGGGCCCGTAAGTGCTTTTCGAAAATGTAGCGGCTATTTTGGATTGAACTCACCCCTTCGTCGTGCCGTATGAGGGATTTTGACCATTTTTCAAAAAAGAGCACTTGCACATTTGGATTGTCGGCGTTCGAAGAATTGAGCGTAACTTTTGCATACGACGTCCGTTTTGAGCCCATAAGCACTTTTCGAAAATGTAGCGACCATTTTGGATTGAACTCACAACTTCGTCGTGACGTATGCGAGATTTCAGCCATTTTTCGAAAGAATGAGCACTGGCATATTTGGAACGCTTCGATTGTCGACGTTCGAAGAATTGAGCGTAACTTTTGCATACGGCGTCCGTTTTGGGCCCGTAAGTACTTTTTTGAAATGTGGCGACCGTTTTGGATTGAACTCACCGCTTCATCGTGACCTATGAGGGATTTTACCCATTTTTCGAAAGAATGAGCACTTACATATTTGGAACGCATCGATTGTCGGCGTTCGAAGAATTGAGCATAACTTTTGCATACAGCGTCCGTTTTGGGCCCATAAGTACTTTTCGAAAATGTAGCGACCATTTTGGATTGAACTCCCGACTTCATCGTGACGTATCCGGGATTTCAGCCATTTTTCGAAAGAATGAGCGCTGGCATATTTGGAACGCTTCGATTGTCGACGTTCGAAGAATTGAGCGTAACTTTTGCATACGGCGTCCGTTTTTGGCCCATAAGTACTTTTTTGAAATGTGGCGACCATTTTGGATTGAACTCACCACTTCATCGTGACCTATTAGGGATTTCACCCATTCTTCAAAAGAATGAGCACTTGCATATTTGGAACGCTTGGATTGTCGGCGTTCGAAGAATTGAGCGTAACTTTTGCATACAGCGTCCGTTTTGGGCCCTTAAGTACTTTTCGAAAATGTAGCGATCATTTTGGATTGAACTCACAACTTCGTCCTGATGTATGCGAGATTTCAGCCATTTTTTGAAAGAATGAGCACTGGCATATTTGGAACGCTTTGATTGTCGACGTTCAAAGAATTGAGCGTAACTTTTGCATACGGCGTTCATTTTGGGCCCGTAAGTGCTTTTCGAAAATGTAGCGGCTGTTTTGGATTGAACTCACCACTTCGTCGTGGCGCATGAGGGATTTTGCCCATTTTTTAAAGAATGAGCACTTGCACATTTGGATTGTCGGCATTCGCAGAATTGAGCGTAACTTTTGCATACGGCGTCCGTTTTGGGCCGATAAGTACTTTTTGAAAATGTAGCGACCATTTTGGATTGACCTCATCGCTTCGTCGTGACGTATGAGGGATTTTAGCCATTTTTCGAAA
>NW_019247521.1:0-1414 GCF_002742605.1 Olea europaea var. sylvestris | reverse complement strand
AATCCAAAACGGTCACTACATTTCAAAAAAGTTCTTATGGCCCCAAAACAGACACCGTGTGCAAAAGTTACACTCAATTCTTCTTACGCCGGCAATCCAAGTGTTCCAAATGTGCAAGTGCTCATTCTTTCGAAAAATGGCTCAAATCACTCATACGTCACGACAAAGTGGTGAGTTCAATCCAAAACGATCGCCACATTTCCAAAAAGTTCTTATGGGCCCAAAACGGGCAGTGTGTGCAAAAGTTACGCTCAATTCTTCATACGCCGGCAATCCAATCGTTCCAAATATGCAAGTGCTCATTCTTTCAAAAAATGGCCAAAATCGCTCATACGTCACGACGAAGTGGTGAGTTCAATCCAAAACGGTCGCCACATTTCCAAAAAGTTCTTATGGGCCCAAAACGGACACCGTGTGCAAAAGTTACGGTCAATTCGTTGTACGCTGTCAATCCAAGCTTTCCATATATGCAAGTGCTCATTCTTTCGAAAAATGGCCGAAATCCCTCTTAAGTCACGACGAAGTGGTGTGTTCAATCCAAAAAGTTCTTATGGTCCCAAAACGGACACCGTTTGCAAAAGTTACGCTCCTTCTTCGTCCGCCGACTCCTCAAGCGTTCCAAATATGCAAGTGCTCATTCTTTGAAAAATTGCCAAAAACCCGCGTACGTCACGACGAAGTGGTGAGTTCAATCCAAAATGGTCGCTACATTTCTAAAAAGTTCTTATGGGCCCAAAACGGACACCGTGTGCGAAAGTTACGCTCAATTCTTCGTCCGCCGACTCACCAAGCGTTCTAAATATGCAAGTGCTCATTCCTTCGAAAAATGGCCCAAATCACTCATACGTCACGACGAAGTGGTGAGTTCAATCCAAAACGGTCGCCACATTTCCAAAAAGTTCTTGTGGGCCCAAAACGGGCAGTGTGTGCAAAAGTTACGCTCAATTCTTCGTACGCCGGCAATCCAGTCGTTCCAAATATGCAAGTGCTCATTCTTTCAAAAAATGGCAAAATCACTCATACGTCACAACGAAGTGGTGAGTTCAATCCAAAACGGTCGCCACATTTCCAAAAAGTTCTTATGGGCCCAAAACGGACACCGTGTGCAAAAGTTACGCTCAATTCGTTGTACACTGTCAATCCAAGCTTTCCATAGATGCAAGTGCTCATTCTTTCGAAAAATGGCCGAAATCTCTCTTAAGTCACGACGAAGTGGTGTGTTCAATCCAAAAAGTTCTTATGGTCCCAAAACGGACACCGTTTGCAAAAGTTACGCTACATTCTTCGTCCGCCGACTCTCCAAGCGTTCCAAATATGAAAGTGCTCATTCTTTTGAAAAATTGCCAAAAACCCGCGTACGTCACGACGAAGTGGTGAGTTCAATCCAAAATGGTCGCTACATTTCTAAAAAGTT
>NW_019247520.1:469-1414 GCF_002742605.1 Olea europaea var. sylvestris | reverse complement strand
CCGGATGTAATTTCGTCATTTTTCGCAACTGTGTCGGAATTGGCTAAAATTTGACTTGTCGATAGGAAACAAAAATCGCGCCGTGGGCAATTTCGTCATATTTCTCGACTTTGTCGGAATGGGCTAAAATTTGACAGGTTTATCGGGAGCAAAAACCGCGCCGAGGGCAATTTCATCATTTTTCTCGACTGTGTCGGAATGGGCTAAAATTTGACAGGTTTATCGGGAGCAAAAATCTCGTCGAGGGCAATTTCGTCATTTTTCTCGACTGTGTCGGAATTGACAGAGATTTGGCAGTTTAATCTGAAATAAAAATCGCGCCGGGTGCAATTTCGTCATTTTTCTTGACTGTGTCGGAATGGGCTCAAATTTGACAGGTTGATCGGGAACAAAAACCGCACCGGGTGTAATTTCGTCATTTTTCGCGACTGTGTCGGAATTGGCTAAAATTCGACTGGTTGATCGGAAACAAAAACCGCGTCGGGCGCAATTTCTTCATTTTTCTCGACTGTGTTGGAATTGGCTGAAATTTGGCAGTTTGATCGGAAATCAAAATCGCGCCGGTGGAAATTTCGTCATTTTTCTCGACTGTGTCGGAATGGGCTCAAATTCGACAGTTTGATCAGAAACAAAAATCGAGCCAGAGGCAATTTCGTCATTTTTCTCGACTGTGTCGGAATTTGCTGCAATTTGGTGTTTGATCGGAAAGAAAAATCGTACCGGCGGCAATTTCGTCATTTTTCTCGACTGTGTCGGAATGGGCTCAAATTTGACCTTTTGATCGGAAACAAAAGTCGCGCCGGGGGCAATTTCGTCATTTTTCTCGACTTTGTCGGAATCGGCTGAAATTTGGCAGTTTGATCCGAAATAAAAATCGCGCCGGAGGCAATTTCGTCATTTTTCTCGACTGTGTCGGAATGGGCTCAAATTTGACAGGTTGATAGG
>NW_019247520.1:0-288 GCF_002742605.1 Olea europaea var. sylvestris | reverse complement strand
CAGGTTTATCGGGAACGAAAATCGCGCCGGGGGGAATTTCGTCATTTTTCGCGACTGTGTCGGAATTGGCTAAAATTTGACTTGTCGATAGGAAACAAAAACCGCGCCGGGGGCAATTTCGTCATTTTTCTCGACTGTGTCGAAATTGGCTGAAATTTGGCAGTTTGATCTGAAATAAAAATTGCGCCGGCGGCAATTCCGTCACTTTTCCGACAAACAATTTCGTCATTTTTCCCGACTTTGTCGGAATGGGATCAAATTTTACAGGTTGATCGGGAACAAAAATCG
>NW_019247519.1:0-1414 GCF_002742605.1 Olea europaea var. sylvestris | reverse complement strand
TTTTTTTTTTCATTCTTGTAAAGAGGTTCCCAATAGATTTTCTTTTTTTCAATTAATTTACTTCTGTTGTTCCTTTTTTTTTTTTTTGGTTCAAGATCGAATCTCGTGAAGAGAGATCCCAGAGTGATTTCAAAATATATTTTAAAAATAGGTACAAAATAACAAAATGCTCAGAAACGTCGTTGAAAAGTGAAGGCAACATGCATAGGTACATTGTTGAAAAGCAAAGGTAATTACAAAAATATTAATGATATCAGTTTCTTAGTCTTGAGCAACGTACATTAAGTGTTGCTATATCCCTCTACTTTACGACAACATCGAATGCGGCAACATACATATACACGTCGTTAAAGAACTATAACAATGCATTCCGTCCATTGCAAAAAAACTATTTTTCTTGTGGTGTATAAGAGTGATCTTGAGTTTTGCATAAATACTTTTAAGTATGTTAAGTTTAGAGCCAACCTACTTAATACAGTACGAGAAAAATTAGCTATTAGGATCTCTAAATAACATAAAGGTTTTTATTATTCAATTATAGAAAGGGGCTTGCCCCACTTCCTTTGCAATTCCCCCAACACTCTTTGAAATGCCTACCTTTTAGCTGGTAATCTGTACTATTTCTCAAAGAAATACTTATTGATAACGAAAAATATCAATCTTTCCATTTGTTACATCATCTCCTAGTGAATTTGATGACCGATGACTAATTTTTTATCTATCCATCAAATAATTCTTTTTTTAGACTTTCCAAAATATGACGATTTATATATATGTTTAAAGCGGTCTTCCTATTTTTTTGCCAACGGACAAGTTTTGAGTATCATTGATTAGCTGAGAGTCGTGAAGAAAATTTCACTAAAGAACATTACGAGCTTATCTTTTCCTAGCATGTCATGACAGTCACACGTTTAAAATTATAAGCATATATTTTAACGTTTTAAGTAACTTCTATTTTTTCTTTTTCCAGTAACATTCTACAACACATACTAGTCTCCTCTCTTCCTAATAGTAATTTTTTTTCCAACAAGAAGAAAAAAATTTGAAACTACATAAATATGGAAGGATTACCATCTCTATCCCAGAAAGTTTAATGCATTTTGCATCACAATAGTATTTACAGAAAACAGGGAAAAAAGTAAAAATTTTGGGGGATTCATTTAAGAGACACGGTCAAATAAAAGTTTTGTTTAAAAAGACTATGAATTATCTTTTTTATTTAGATAGCCTTATGATACAAAGAAAAGGAAAATACAATTTTTAAATTACTAAAATATCCTTGTATGTAAAAGACATAATGCCCCAAATCCCCTTTAAATTTCCATTTAGCCCTAATTCAATTTTGGCTTCCTTTCTTCCACAGTTTGATCGGCCATTATCTGATATTCTTCTTCTTTTTTATCCTCTTCTTCTT
>NW_019247518.1:0-1414 GCF_002742605.1 Olea europaea var. sylvestris | reverse complement strand
TGGAGAAAACCCTTTTCGCAAAATATTTTGCGTAGCATTAATGTTTTAGTAGGTTTAAGGCCTGAAAAGACTAATAATTTTGCTTTTATCTATTTTCTTATTGTCATGATATGTACATTATATGCAGCAAAATTCTCTTGTCAGATAACAGAAAGACACTGCCCGAGTTTATTTCATGCCGTTGACTTCGATAATAATCTTTGACAGTACAAGAGTTTTTGGAGTTTCAACAGAGTCTATGCAGCTTTCTTTTGACTCCAGAGGTAATTGTGTGCCAACAATACTTCTGATGATGCAAAGACGCTTGTACTTCCAAGGCGGTTTGCTGGTAATATGACCTTGCATTATTTCCTTACTCTTCTTCTTCATTTATGCTGTCTAAAATTCTGAATCAAACATATAACTAAAGAGTTACAAAGTCATTATATGCTGATACTGTGATACTGTTTCGACTCTGGAAAACAACTGATTGCACTCGAATTCAAAGGCAGAAGGAATCTTCAGAATTAACGCTGAGAATGGCCAGGAAGAGTTTGTCAGGGAACAACTAAATAATGGGAAGGTTCCACACAATATTGAGGTTCATTGTTTAGCAGGTCTCATCAAGGTACTCCTCTGTGACTTGATTCTGCTGAATCCTTTCTTCAGAACTTCAGTAATCAGAAGAATTTAATGTTGTGTAAATGCTTATATATTGCATCAACTTCAAGTAATGGTGCTTTGCAGGCTTGGTTCAGAGAACTCCCAAGAGGAGTGTTGGACTCTCTCCCACAAGACGAGGTTATGCGGGCTCAATCTGAAGAAGAATGCACTCAGCTTTTACGGCTCCTTCCACCTACAGATGCCGCTCTATTGGATTGGGCAATTAACCTCATGGCTGATGTCGCTCAGCTTGAAGATTTGAACAAAATGAATGCACGTAATATTGCCGTAGTTTTTGCACCAAATATGACGCAGGTGAGCAGAAATGTAGTGGTCTATTTGTTAACTAAATAAATAAGCCTCTTTTCTATCAGTTTAAACTTTTAGATGAGGTGGTTTAACATGCTATCAGGTCGAATATAGATCTCAATTCAATTCATTCTGTCACCCACTGATGAAAATTGTGCACGCGACAAACTCTCTGTGAGAAAATTGAATCTGGCATGCAAGTGAGGGGATGTTGAAACTAAATGAGTAAATAATTTGTCATTTATTTAACAGCTTAAGCTTTAGATAATGTGGTTCAATACTCTTGATGGATGAGGTTTATACTATACTTCAGAATCTTTATCCACCGAGTTTTTATGTTTTCCTTTCACACTTACTCTAATTTGGTTGGAGGGTGCTATTTTTTCTTGCTGCAGATGGCAGATCCTTTGACAGCATTGATGCACGCAGTCCAAGTAATGAACTTCCTAAGAACTCTGATAGT
>NW_019247517.1:3264-72232 GCF_002742605.1 Olea europaea var. sylvestris | reverse complement strand
CATAATGTAAATAACACCATATCTTAAGTGCTTGTTTGACACCAATTAATTTATTTTATGGTTTGCTACATGATCATTTCCAATCACATATTTACACCATAAAATATTCTATATGTATGCCAAAGTTTTTTTTATAGTTTTAGCTACTCATTCTCCGGAAAATACTATTTAAAACTCATTTTTTCCATCATGAGAATCAAACAGGCACTAAAATTTATTTAACTTTTTATCAAATAAAGTCATGTTTAAATTTGGTATAGATAAAGTCTTTCAAAAATTTGAAATTAAAGTGAAACGAAAAGTTTTTAAAAAAATAAAAAATTTAATAAACTAATATCAAATAAAAGACTTTTAAAAAAATAATAATAAAAAATAATAAAACGCATCTGGGAGAGATGAAAGAGGAGAAGGAAAAAATTCAACTATTTAGGATTTGAAAATAAAATAAAAATAAAAATTAAAAATCGTTTTGAAATTGAAAATGAAAACCAACCACTACCTAAATGTTACAAAAACCTTTTTCTTTTAAACTTAGCCAAACGTGCCAAATCTGTCATGTTAATATTGATATCATTATTCATAGTTCAAAGTCAAAGTGTCATGCATTCTTTATATCTATCTGACTATCGCGGCATTTTTATATATTTTTTTTTTTTTTTTTTTTTGGAAAATATTTTATAAAATAATTAATTTTCAATTTAAATTTTGGTTGGTGCTCGATTTGAACGTTCGTTTGTATAATGTGATGGTGGGACCAAAGTTGGGACTGGGTGACATTGCTTGTAGCACCAAAAAAAAAATAATAATAATAAATAAATAAATAAAATCTTTGTAAAAATATCTATAAGTCATAATCAATTTTAAATTAATGTAAAATAAAAAGAACCTCTTAACTACACTATTGAATGGAGAGCAAATTCAGTCGACTCTGAGACAAAAATAATGGCACTCTTAGTAGACTTACATTCTTCATCGTCAAAATCGTCATTTTTTAAATAAAAATAAAATGAAAGAGTAACGTATGCATATTTAAAAGATGACATATTTACGACTTCCGGTTGAGATACATCAATATAATCATAATTGTATTTGTTTTGTGAAGGTTGTGGAATTGGAATTTGTAAAGGATTGATTTGATAAAGGAAGAGTCGGGAGTATTGAATTCTAGATTGACATAGGAGGATACATGAAGACTATTGTTGGCCCGCATGTATTTTATTATGCTCTAGGCGTGTCTAATTCTACCAAACCGTGATACAAGACATGTCTTGGAAGGGTAAAAAAATTTGATTGATTGATTCAATTTTTGCATTAATTTATAAGCTTAATTGCTAGTAAACAAAAATATGTTACGCAATATGAAATATGACTCAACAATAAAATATTATTCATCATCGCAATCATCTGATTCATGTGTATTACTAAAAAGTCTCATGCTTACGTTACTTTTCCTGATAGTTAGATTATCTTGGACCATAAGGACCTTAATCTTGGTTTTGGTTTTCATTCCGATCATCATATTGATGATAAATCTCCTCGTGCTCTACCATAAGAACTTGGAGTCTGTATCATGTCAAAAATAAGTTAAAATCGGTTTTAGCTAAAAAAGGACTAAACGCATTCAAGTTATTGACTTTTTGTCTCTTAATAGCATTTCATGGTATCTAATCTACCTTATCTATCATTTCATTATCTAATCTACCTTATCTAAATGTAGAAAATGTGGTGTTAGAAAAATATGAGCTCTTTAGTATTCAAAATCAATACATGCACGATGCACTTTCCTCACTCATTAACAAACAAAATAATTCAATGTTAACAATGCAAATTGACTTTGATGAAATGGACAATTTCTTTACATTTTACTATTGGTTTACGCGGTAGCTACATGTAGAATCCTTGCTAGAACATAATTCAACTGCAAGAGGTAAAGAAACATTTCATTTTATCAAAGTTAAATCCCTATTTAATATAAAAGTCATTTTCTTGATTTAAATTAAAGCATTTAGGGTTTGCATTTATCATCTCCTCACATGTAGAGTCATAGCAAAAGCACATGGAGTTCCATGACCATTTACCCCTTGATTTGTTCAAATTGCATGATCTTCATCCTACATTAAATTGACAAAAAAGACATATGCTTCTCTACTCAACAATTATTTCTTTATTTTACATTAGTTCTTTAATTGTAATAACTAAATAATTTCTTAGTATTAATACTAAGGTCTAAGGAGTGAAATATGATTGAGAGGGGACCACGTGGATTGTTGTAGAAGAAGGGTGATTAGGGCACGTGAAACCCTTGTTTAAGTGCTCCCACCACACCCCTCAAAATATAGTCCCTAGGGGACCTAGTTTATGGTGACAACTAACGTGACACAAATATTTAAGTCCATTCTTTACCGGACTTCCTAGGAGACATCACCATGGTCCATGGGCCATTTGCTCCCTCACTTCAATAACGTAGGCCCCACCCTCACCCCCTCCATGCCCTCTCATAATTAATTATGTCAATATACACTCCGGCAGCTTTATTTGCATTCTAATGACTTGGTCGAGTTGTTAATATCACTTTTGACTTTTTTAAGACAAAATAATTTCTTTCTCAAACCCATTTTTAATATTTTGCACATAATTGTTCAAAAAATCGCTATTCAAAACTTCATATTTACACAATAATTACCATCAAAACAGGAGCTTAATGTAGTGTTAAATGTGTAGAGTGTATTGTATTGTACATTTCTGTCTCGAGAATGCATTATACTTGGTAACGGGTTGGGGCAGGGCACCGAAACAATTTTTTATATGGATATATTAAAATCACTATATTCCTATCATGTATAAAGAAATTATATGGACAATTGTGTTTTTGTGTAAACACGATAGAAATAGTGAGGGAAAAAAATAGCAATCTATTACTCCATTCAAAATATAATATATGTTGCAGTTAGTGGACGTTTGTAAATAAATAAATAAAAAAAGAAAAAAAGAAGTTGAACCCCAACATTGAGGTCTCCCATCGTCCTGTCCCTAGAGCTTTGTAAAGGAGGTAAATCGTGGGATGTGCCCCAATACGTCAGAGAACAAAAGCTGTCTGTACACTGCGCTTACAAGGAGTCCAATTTCATGTCTCAGGAATCAAACCCCCACAGTGCGGTTGTCAATAAAGCGTGAGATAACCTCACTCCTGTCATTTATACCACTGGACTATGCTCCGAGGGGCTAGTGGACGTTTGTAATTCTCACATTTGAAGGTCTACTTTATGTGTTCTGATTTTATTTTGTTTATTATAGGATTATTTAGTCTGCCTTTCCTACCTTAAATTATATCGGACTCATTACTTGTATATATTAACAAGTTATTCCCTAAATGAATTCTAGTAATTCAAACTTTTAGTAATTTTGTAAAATGATAAATAGGTCTGGAATCATGCTACAAGTACATAATTTTTTGACAGAAAAATTTTACAGACAACACATGGCGCGATATCATTGGAAGATGGGAAAAAAAGGAAAAAACAGTCCACTTACATTTTGTCATGTCAGCATTGGTACAAGTTCTGTTAAATTTTTCCTGTACTTACGGCTTTATTGATAGGGCTGATCAAGTGTTTTGAGCTTAGGATGGTCATTTACATTTTTAATATTGCTTGCATAGCAACTTATTTAATAGACAATTAAATTATGTCTGATGAACTCTTTATTATAAAATTTCAAAAATATATATTATTTAGTATATTCCCTAATTAAAACTTCCCAAGTTTCTCATGGAAGATAAATATACTATAAAGAAGCTCAACGAAAGTTACGCTTACTGGCTTAATTATATTCAGCAATTGCAAGGGAAATCATGTCACCAGTTGCTACATATCCAATGGAATTCTTTAAACTGCCGCTGACTCAATCAAATACATGTAATAAATTTAGTTAATTGAATTTCAGACTTTCAACATTATATACTATATATGTATAGTCAATTCAATGCCTTGCCTTACGACTCTATATTTGGCGTCAAATTTAAGGACTTGACAGAGGAAGGACATGGAAATTTGTACTTAGGTTTGCTAGGTCAAGGATGCATGTTGTATATTAATGATCCATGGTTGACTAACATCGTTTCAAATGTGAAAGCGAAAATGTAAGAATATAAATAATATTAGATCGGTGGTGTATCACACAAATAAACGTAATTTACGAGACATTTGGTAATGATATTCATAAACTTTCTAGTTTTTAATGAGTTACATGGACTACATGTTAAGATTTGGGGTCCATATTAATAAGGTCAACTTTATTAAGAGGAGTGTTCCAATCCTTTATATATTGGTCATTATTTCGGTATTTTACCAATGTGGGGATTATATTCCCTTAACATGCTCCCGCAAGATAGTGGCTCGTTTGAGCAGACCAATTTTGAAATTCGTGTGCTCATTTTTTAGAGACATAATCGGATCGAATCGCTCGTTGAAGCTTACTGGACTCTGATACCATGTTAAGACTTGGAGTCCATCTTAATAAGGTCAACCTTATTAAGAGGTGTGTCCCAATCCTTTATATATTGATCATTATTTCGATATTTTACCGATGTGGGATTATATTCCCTTAACACTACAATGATGTATGCACTTTAATTAATATCATCCAAATTTCTATGCACTTTAACTCTCTCATTTCTACAAACCAATACTATTACGTTAAAGATTCATTCTTTAAAACACTTTACATTTTTAGGCGAGTTTGAATGTAACATTAGATTTCACATTTTAGTATTAATCATTTAAGAAAATTATTTTGATGAAAAAAGAGATCTACTACGTATATGAGGAAATACATTGAAGGTCAAATTTAAATAAATAAATGCACCATTCTATAACAATTAAACTTTTCATTGATGTGGTTTAACATTTTTAAATATGTTGAATGTCCTAATTAAAAAAATAAAAATTAAAAAAAATTGACAATAAACCTTATCTTATGAATGAATAAATCTTTCACTAAGCAATGGATCATTTTGACATTTCAAAATGTCATTAAAAAAAAAAATTCAAATTTCGTTTCATTTATGGTTTAAGGTCCCATGCAAGCCAGTCCTTGTCTTGCATGTTTCTTTCAAACCTGTGAATTATTTATTTGTTTTGTATGTGTAGGTCGTCAAAATTAACATTCACACATGTAACTATGTACCAAGTCTTACGTCAAAGGATCTATGTAGGTATTGTGGATGCATTTCTACTAGAAGTTCACCTCAATTTGAGATTACACCCTCGTTCATCACTGTAGTAATTCATAGTAATAAAATGAAGTTTACAATAGAATCACACAACTCTCTCTCTCTCTCTGTGATTAAAAAATAGTTATTATGCACGACTTTCACATTGCGACAATAATAAGACTTCACAACTTAATATTTGATGCATACAAAACCCCAAATCAAGCTATTCATGCCGGCAACTCATCTTAGTCTTATTGCATATTAATTTAGATGGGACTTTTCCAGCTGAGATTGAAAGTGATTATTTTGTTGGAATACACTTTAATGCTGTGGACATTGATTTTTTTGTTACATTCATTCAACAGCTTGGAATTTCAAGGCTTTAAAGAGCTAATTAAGTAAACACAATAATGTATAGCTGACCTTCTGAGAGATTAGTAAGCTCGTGTTTGACGACCATTAAAATGAGGATTTTTTATTTTTATTTATTTATTTTTTTTGGAGAAATGAGATTTTGGAATACTGATTTTTTTTGGGAGAATATGGGTTTAAAAAATATGAAAAGAATTTGGATTTATGTAGAAAATATTTTATTGAGGAAATATATGGTTGAAAATAAATTTGAGAAAAAGAACTTTGTTTTAAATGGTTGTCAAACAGGGGGGCTAATAGATTGTCAAGTGTTAATTGTCTCATTTGTGGCGCGTAGTACCCGAAAGTAACATATATAAAATCTAAATATATCTGGATTCGTATATGTTATTTTATTATTATTCAGTGGTAATTAATTGATTATTTTTCATTGTAACTTAAAAGCGAAATCAAAATAAATTTTAATGCATAGCTCGTATTAGTTTATGAACAAGCAATGTATAGTTTATTTCAAAGAGAAACGAAGAAGTCCCATATGATCAACGTCTCTAGATTGGTCCCATGAATTGGCTGTAGCAACATTGATCACATTTCCAAAACAAATTGGCCAATTGTTCAAATAATTGTGGTCATCCTGCCACCAATATTCAAGTATAACACGATTTCTCATCTTGGAAAATAAATTATTTGTACCAAAGAAAATGAACATTAATAATTGCCCAGTATCTGCATTTCTGGAACCATTTCCAAAATTGTATGATTTTTTCGTTGGCTATCTGCCTTGATACATACATTATTTTAGCACGAACAAATTGTCAAATTGCTCCAAAAAAATAAAATAAAATAAATAAATAAATCAACATTCTCATCACCAAATTACAAAACAATATCTATACAAGAGGTGGTACTAACTCTCGTTCGTTTAGATTATTACATGACTAATGTTTGACAAAGAAAGAAAATTTGTGCCCCAGGAGAGGGGAGGCGATAGTGGCTGTGTTAAATACATCAAATTGGGCTACATGTTGTAGCTAGCTGCCAATTGCCACCTAAATTCTGCTTAATTACATCGTTTCAAATTATAACCTGAAAAGCCATTGCAATGATCGGTTGCCCCCACCAACCATGTTCAAGTGCCTCCTGAAATTGTGAAATCGCCAAACCAGGCACTTCTTGGTGGCCATATTGTTGTTATGAGAGTGTAAATATTGCCACCTTGTTGATAGAAAATTAATAGTGGACTTTGGGCGAAAAGTCAATACAAGTACATTGCATTTTGAGCGGAGAAAATTATCTGAAACCATGTTATTTAAGTTTTAATTTCAGTGATCAAGTATTAACATTTATTTATTTATTTTTTTTTTTGGCATGAATTAGATGGTCATATAAATGTAGATCACACTCTCTCTTCTGAATATTGTCAACCTTCAGGTTATGGGTTTGGTTTGATACGTGGATTTGGCAGCCCAAAACAGGCTGTTTGAAGGCCCTGATGATGTTGGCGTTGATGTGGAAATGGAGGACGACCCAATTGGAAAATTCACATGCATATGGCACTGGCTGACTGCAGAAAACTTGGTGCATGGTTGATCTTTCGTGTTGAGCAGGGAAATTAAATTCAGGGAAGCAGATACGCTTATCTAGTCTATACCATGTAATCCTGGCGTGAGGACCTTGATCGTGAAAATTGCCATGACATGGGTGATGTCTTGACCATACCTTGTCGTGGCCGAAAATAAGGAAAGAATATAAAGCATCAATCTTTGTATTAAGCAGATTAACATTAATGAGTGTTTTAATTAATAGTAACATATTGAGCTTTGATTTGGTTCTTTATGATGAGAGAACCTCTCATATTGAGTGGTATGGAGTCCTACTGAGTATTATTCAGTATATTTGACATGGCATTAGAGCGGGTTTAATTTTATTTGGCTTAAATTTGCAAGTTTCTGTTTTTTGATGAGAGGCCTAGTATCACTTATCTGATCAAATTTTCTTATTTTATGTTTTGCTTCTTCAGACCCTCACATCCATGTATTAGAGCATTTTTTTTTTTTTAAAGCCTTCACTCTTTACGGGAGAATTCGATATGAAGTTCAATCTTGCAGAGAAGTCTATGTACTTTTTTTTGGATTTCATATTAGCCTGCACAGTATTCAAAATCAAACTTGATGGAAGGTCAAAACAGTTGCAACACTTACCCTGTTAATTTTTATCCTCATCAGATGTTCAATGCCTTCAGTTCCAAGTCTATTCACTATGAGGATGCTCGAGATATTTCATCAGACTATAATGGTAATAGACCTGTGACGATAGATTTGAATGCTTCAAATTCTGGATTGCCACGGCAAATGATCTCATGGGGTGGTCAAGTTGATAAAATAAATGAGCGCGAAAGTTTTTGGTCATGAGTTCGATTTCTCCTACCAACACTTTCTGGGTCAAACATATTGCATCGGACTTGTCTAATGCGGTTTACCTGGTTAGCGTGGTTTGCATGCTATTGCATTAACCCTAGGATTTACCTAGTGCGCGTTCGAAGAGTACCGGTCGTGGATTCCCCCATCATAAAAAAGAAAAAAAAATTAATAATACGGCCAGAAACCTCAGTTATAACAAGCTTCGACCTTTCATTTTGAAACATGTAGTGACGATTCTGGAGGCTTGGAAATAAATAGGGTTTGGGCTAATTGGGTATTTTGTGATAATGGGTCTGTGATTGGATTTTTGTTATGGGTATTGGATAAATAGTATTTAAATGGGCTATGTATGGATATATTCTCAGAGTTGAGGTATGGCTATTGGGTTAGATTTTGGCTGGGTTTGGGCTTTGTTTAGTAAGCTTTCAATTTTAGTTGGATTGCGGATATTTGGGCTAACTGATTTTGTGGTTAATTGGTTGTTTGATTTTATTGTGGGCTGAAATTTCTTCGCTAAAATTTTGCAGAAACAAATTTGAGTATTTTTTTTACGAGTGATTTTGCAACTATAATTTGATCTTACTACTAAAAAATTACATGGAAGTGCGAACCGTTGAGTTTTGGTTGCTCGGATGATGAGTTAAGATTTTTGAATTCTTGGAGGAGGATTATCTTTTAGTTTTTGGTGTAGCTTGTTTGGTAGAATTTCTTTTAACTACAACATCTTAGTCAGCAATATATTACTAAATTTTTGGCCAGTGCATTGACTGTTAGAGCTTTTGTCGGAACACGAATTATGAATTCGACTGAGTTCTCCCGACAAATAGAGCTCACTATGTATGTCGTGAATTTCTTTTGAAAATTCTTTTTGAGGTGTGAGCTCTTTAGAATGTGTCTTTGGAGTGGCTTTGGAATAGTTCTTGATTGTTCCTGCACTATTTGTTCTTCTTGGTCTCTGTTGTTACTAATTTTGATAGACGATTGCTCTGATTTGGATTTCTTCTTAGTTGGCACAAGTATTGTCACTGTCACCAGTTCATGATTGTAAATTGATACTTTTACCAGTATCAATTTGATGGGAGATGTCACTAAAATATAAAGAAAGAATATAAAGCATCAATGTTTATATTTAATAGGCTAACATTAATAAATATTGTAATTCATAGTCATCATATTTAATTTTAACTTGGTTCTATATAATGAGAGAATCTCTCACATTGAGTGGTATTGAGTCTTATTGAATATTATTCAGTATATTTGATAGTCGGGACAATGCACACATTTGGGAAGGAATTAATTCGGGTTGGTTTCGAGATGCAACAGTAATCTAGGCATGACAATGCTAATTTACTTGATGGCAGCATTGCAAGACGGAATTTAGTAATGCAAGTTGGATTTGACATTGATCGATGGGTTGATGTGGGCAAGTGTCCGACAAAATTGAGACCTTACCGTCAAGCTGACTTCAGTATACAAATTCAATGGCAAAACACCCATGTGACTGGTGGTTACACGCAGTTTTGCATGTGTTTCAGTGGGAAGGCAGTTTTCAGTCAAGTGGACTGAAAATGTGAAAAACTAACCAAGCAGTTGGGGGTTGTCAACTGCAATCCGGGAATGAATGTTTCTCTATAAATTCAAGTGTTGAGTACTTAGTTTCATGGAGGAAGGCAGATTGTAAAGTGATGAATGAGGCAACAAAGTGTTGTGTTGGCCCTTCTATTTCCTTTGTACATTTTTCTTTGTTTTAGTGGAAAATAAAGTTGGGATGGTTCCGTAATTTCTGTGTCGTCTAAGTTTTTTAAATCTTATGCATACTTAGTCAATTTTCAAGAGTTTTCATTTCTGCACTTGTACAAAATGTGTATTGGTTGGTTGGGGACGGAAAATCTCGATGTCATAGTAGGGAACGCGAGACAGCCCTGTGACAGCATCATTGTTTTGGTTCGTTGGTTATGGCCTCTAGCACTCATGGTAACATAGACCTAGAAGAGAAACAGCCAACAATTTGTCTTCAGCTCAAACCTGCCGTAAGCTAGTGCCCAGATATACTACGAAGTGGCAACAGTTAAAAAGCTAGTGAGAGATAAGAGAATGAAGAGGAGACCAGGTTACAGTTGGATAGAAATTGACAAGATGATACAGAGTTTTGGCAGAAGATGTCAATGAAAATGAAGTATATGCAGGATATGTTCCTGGCATCTTAACGGTTTCAGTTAGATATGATAGATTAATGGAAGAAAAAGAGACAATATTGCCGCATCACTGTGAGAAGCTGGCAGTTACATTTTGGCCATTATTGACTCTAGACACGGATTCTATAGTTGTCAAGAATGAGAATATCATAATTCAATTAAACTGATATCTGGTATAACTGGAAGGGACATTACAGTTCAAGATTGCCACAGATTCCACTACTTGTGTCTACCTATAGATTTAAAAGATTTATACTTTCTCCATCACAGATTTATGGCCTCCCATTGTACGAAAAATCCTGAAATACTTTTCTAGTTGGTTATGACCATTAAGATTATTAAAAAGTTAATCAATTGCGGTTGATGCCACAAAGCCTGGATGGAAAATTTCGTATTAATCATTGAGTGCAAATGCGAAAGGATTAGAGTTGGCTCCCCTTACATTTTGGTAAATTAATACAAACAAAAAATGTGCTGAATCTGAACATCTCTTCTTCGTAAGAAAAAACAAAATCATTCTGTAGCTAAGAGATTATATGTTCGAATCCAACAACATTAGTCATATGATTTGAGGTGGAAAATTTGGCACCTAGGAGTGTATGAACTCTTGGTTGCAGATTGCTCAAACTTTTTTGTGGCAGCTTCATTCTCAACTAAGCCTGTCTGGACGAAAAACTTTCCCCACCAAGACGAGCTCCTCATTTTCGCCTGGACATACGAAGCAGTCATATGGTCATTTAGAAACACCTACCAGATTCATAACCTGATGAGGATTGATTGACATCTTAAGAAATTTGCTTTATTGTGCCTTTTATTAAAATCATTCGACCGTACTTAATCTTCGTAATCTTAATAGATTTTGTTATATCACATAAACAAGTTATGTCTACAACTCATAGGATTTGATAATCAACTAGGTGTCCAAGTGTTGGATTTACCATATTTCTGCTTCTGGATTTATATTTACAAACATCAACTTTAGTTTCTTAAAAATTTATAATATGCATAAGAAAATTCTGTGGAGAATGATCATATATGGGCATACTTCCTAGTATATGTTCTTGGCAAACTACTTATTTCATTACTGTAGGCTTATCCAAGTGTTTCAATGTTCGTTATATCTTGAATATACATTTCGGACATTTCATGTTTAAGTGCTAAAATTAGACATCTGACAGAATGAAATCCAATATGCGATATCAGCTTACTGGGCGTCCAAACTTGGACAACTCTGGAACTTTAGCTCTGGAATGACCTGGATAACCTAAAATAAACAATATAAGTTAAGGTAAATCAGAATCTGGGAGAAGCCTAAAAAAAGGGAGATGAAATTAGTCACAATATGAGTTTTTAGTTCAAGGAACCTCGTATATGAATACACAAGAATGATTTTTGGTTAAATTGAATGATAGTTTAAACATAACTTGTATTCATCAGAAAACACACTTCTCCAGTGTATTGTTTAATCAAAAGATTATGTGATATATCTAAGTTTTAGAATATTACCTGTAAAAATAACAAGACCAGTACTCGACACTCTTGCTAAATCAGGAATAGTCTTATTCAGGTACTTTGGAGACAGATAATCTACAGCATCAGAAATGACAACTAGGGAGAATGATTTAGCCCTGTATGGTAGAGGGAACTTAATATCAGAAACGCGCACTATGCCCTTGTGCACTAGACTTTTACAATTCCTATCAACATCCTCTGTATCATACGGTTCAACACCCCATGCTTCGGTTTCTTCTTCTTTTAACAATTTTGAGACGACTGAACAGGTATCGGGTCCAACATGCAAAACTTTGTGAATACTGTCACCATATGCTGTCTTTAAATATGGCATTACCCTCTGAACTTCTGATGTGCATGTGAAATCACCTACAAATTTTATAATAGTGCTCAGGTTTGGCTCTGTTTCTATGGTACCACAGATAAGTAGGACTACTAGGTTCAAATTATGATGTCCATCCAGTGGTGGCACTTTCCACTGCCTGCTTTAAATTTGATGCAAATATTGAAAAATATCAAATATAGAAGTTTACCTTCAATTCTAGCAAGCGGTTCCTTGACCGGGGTTTCACCTACATTGAGAAAGATAATGGATCAGTTGATGAGTAATAATGAAACACTTGGTGCATGTTTGGCATGAAGTACACCATATAATGAGTCCTAACAATAAGAAACATACCTGAGCCACGAAAAGTATACCCAATAATGAGGATCAAGCCCTGAAAGTTGTAGAACAGAAACATTTCAGCATTTGAAAAGGCAATAAATCATGTATAACTTTAATCAAGGGAAAAAAAACCATGTATATCAAAATGAATATAAAATGATGGATGGTGTGAAAACAACTGAAAAGGAAACAAAAAATTAATGTTGCAATTACCAAAAACATCAGGGTTTTGGATAATAAAGGACGGGAACTCGATTTTGGATGAAAAGTTCCCCCCAAGCTGCCGGTACCAATACCACGCTGAGTTGATGTCGATGGCCTTCGCGACATAACGTACATAATATGCCACCCCAGAAAATTTTACACTGATGCAGAAGAAATGAGTAGATACTTAGAACTAGGCCATAGAAAATTCAGGCATAATCTAGTTTTACAAATTGAAGTCCAATAAAGCGTTTTAAAAGTAGGATCACGGGCTTATCTAAAAGATAACTTTTTTAATCGAGTAGATAATAGATTACCATCAATGTTGTGATATAATACCCATTATTTGGGAAATTAAAGAGTTATGAATAGTATTTTTTTAAGAATGTGTGGTTAAAAAAAAAATTATTGATTTGTTTGTAAAATATTTTATCATGTGAATATGTGATGGAGACTGATATCGTAGCAAACAATTTAAAATTTTAAAGGGGGACCAAACAGTCACTAAATGTATGTCATGTAGAATTCTCACGCAAAAAATCATTGGGATTTTGGAAATTAATCCAGAAAAATGAGGGCAACTTGAGTATTTCAACCAATACATGCGTACAAAATTCTCAACCAATTCAATTACAAAAGCTATATGCAGCATTAAACAGGAGTGATATCTATACCGTGATTGGTGATTACAGTTTGGTTACTTGGAGCAATTTGATTCAGAAGAATGACAAATATAGCAGCGTATGACACGAAATCATACAAAAATTCAAGAAAGATATTGAAGAGTAAATTGCTGTTGCGTAACGTAGATTACCATCAAGAAATTCCAAGGAGATAAGGCTGGAAGGAATCTTAGGACTGGATCGGTCTCTTTCCCTGCCAACTGAGAAGGATAACTCAGCAGGATTAGATGGAGGTTTTGTTGAAATTAAATCATTCACAGGAATCAAATATAAGCATGTTTTTACAGAGACAAATCTGATATTGGTGATGAAGAAGATGAATTATCCTTGCAGAAATCAAGGATCCACATAGTAAAATTGGAGCCACACATCTCCCTTTTTCCCTCTCCTTCACAGTAAATTGCTCCTATATTTAGTGCAATACCAAGTAAATAATCCATAGGCATCATAGCCACTTGTCCTGTTCGATTGACCTTAAAACAGGTTGATGGATTACACCAATAAGATTTGCTTTCAATTAGTTCATAAATAGCTTACAAGCAAACATCACATTATTAATTTTGTCTAGAAGTGAATATTCTCCCCAACTTTATTTGCATCCAATTGAATCCGTCCACTTGTTAATAACTTCTCGTAAATATCCAGTGTCGTAAGCATCTAATTTTGTTGTACAATTTTCTCTTTAAGAATGAAGGTCCGCAACTCGGGGGTTTGAGAATTCTTGAGTCTAATTATTTCTGGTTGGAATAGCTTAAAAATTGATAAAAATTTAAGTCGAAGTTAACAATTAATTTTAAATTTACAATTTTTATTAATTTTTCATTTACAAATTTACTTCACTTTTATCTTAATTTACTAAAAATTTGATTTTTAGCCGCATGTAATTCCCAATCCATCATATTGGGTTGACGATAAAATATAGCCCATAACACTCACATTTCCCTGTACATTTTGTGATGCGTAAATCAAAATCCAAGGCCAATGTTATGCCATGTTCATCAGTTGCACCTTAGATGACCCAAATCTCATGGAGCCTTCAAGCTTTCCGCCAAATTTTGAAAACTTGCATAGACCAAAGGGACCTCATAAAAGGCAAATCTTTACACGCCTGTTACGTCAAGTCCCTCATTCCAGAATCCACATATATTTCCAACCATTTCATCCTCCTTTACTCCAAATGCAGCCGTCTCTCCGCTGCTCGTAATGCATTTGATCTCATACTTTATCCCAATGTCTTCTCCTTTAACGCCATTATAGCTGCCTATGCGAAAGAATCACAACCTCACATTGCTCATCAGCTGTTCGACAGAATTCCCCAACCGGACATTGTGTCGTATAATACTCTTATTTATGCTTATGCTGACCGTGGTGACATAAGGTCCTCGCTCGAACTTCTTTCTGGAGTGAGGAGTGTGGGTTTAGATATGGATGGATTCACTTTTTCTGCGGTTATTAGTGCTTGTTGTGATCAGGTTAAACTGGTGAAACAGTTGCATTGTTTGGCTATTTCGGGAGGGTTTGATAGTTATGCTTCGGTTAATAATGCTTTGATATCTGGGTACAGTAAGAATGGGTTTTTCAGTGAGGCTGAGAAGGTGTTTAGTGGAATGTGCGGGAATAAAGATGAGGTCTCATGGAATTCGATGATAGTGGCTTACGTTCAGCAAAGGGAAGGTTTGAAGGCGCTGGCATTGTATCAAAAAATGCTGCATCTGGAGTTATATGTGGACATGTTTACTTTGGCGAGTGCATTGACTGCATTTACAAGCATCGAAGATTTTCTTGGTGGGATGCAATTTCATGCCCAGTTGATCAAAATGGGGTTTCATCGCAATGCTCATGTTGGAAGTGGTTTGATTGACTTTTACTCGAAATGCACTACTTCAATGTTGGAATCTGAGAAGGTGTTTCAGGAAATACTTTTGCCTGATTTGGTTCTTTGGAACACGATGATTTCTGGCTATTCGAAGAATGATGAGTTGTCTGAAGAGGCTCTTATTTACTTCAAGCAGTTGCAACATGCTGGTCACTTTCCTGATGACTGCAGCTTTGTTTGCGTGATAAGTGCATCTTCTAATTTGGCATTGCGTTCACAAGGGCAGCAGATACACTCTCTGGCAATAAAATCAGATATCCCATCCAACAGAATAGCTGTAAATAATTCTCTGGTTGCAATGTACTCCAAATGTGGTAATTTGCAAGATGCGAGGAGGCTATTTAATTGGATGCCAGAGCATAATAGTGTCTCTTTAAATTCTATGATTGCAGGCTATGCACAGCATGGGCTTGGAATCGAATCTTTGAGACTTTTCGAACAGATGCTTGAGAAGAATATGGCTCCCACCGGTATAACTTTCATCTCTGTTCTTTCTGCTTGTGCACATACTGGAAGAGTTGAGGAAGGGCAGAAATATTTCAATTTGATGACTGGAAAATTTCTTATAAAACCAGAGGCAGAACACTATTCATGCATGGTCGATCTTTTGGGTCGAGCAGGGAAATTCAGGGAAGCAGAGATTCTTATTGAGTCGATGCCATATAGTCCTGGCATCATTGTTTGGGGTTCATTGCTTAGGGCATGTAGAACACATGGTAACATAGACCTAGCTGAAAAGGCAGCCAACCAGTGTCTTCAGCTCGACCCTTCAAATGCTGTGCCATATGTTATGCTTGCACATATGTACGTTAGTGCCAGGAGATGGGAAGAAGTGGCAAAAATCAAAAAGTTGATGAGAGATAAGAGAGTGAAGAGGAGACCGGGTTGCAGTTGGATAGAAGTTGACAAGAGGATACATGTTTTTGTAGCAGAAGATTTTTCTCACCCAATGACACGGAAAATTTACGAGTTTTGGGAGAAGATGTCAAAGAAAATTAAACATGCAGGATACGTTCCAGATATCAGATGGGTCTCAGTCAGAGATGATAGCTTAACGGAAGAAGAAAAAGAGACGATATTGCTGCATCATAGTGAGAAGCTGGCAGTTGCATTTGGGCTATTATCGACTAAAGACACCGACCCTATAGTTGTCATGAAAAACTTGAGAATATGTGGAGACTGTCATAATGCAATTAAACTCGTATCTGCTATAACTGGAAGGGACATTACAGTAAGAGATTGCCACAGATTTCACTACTTCAAAAATGGGCAGTGTTCCTGCGGGGATTTTTGGTGATACATGTGTCTGTTTATAGCTTTAAAAGGATAACGATTAGACGATTAGAGTTATGTCCCCTTAGAAATTTGGAGAATACATATTGGAACTTACTACTGAGAAAAATGTACTGAACCTGAACATCTCTTTGCCTAAGAAAACAAAATCATTTTGTGCTCCCGGGACATAATCCAGTGGTGCAAAGGAATTTCAGCCTTACTGGAGCCGCAGTGTGAGGATTTGATTCCTAAGATATGAAATTAGACTCTTTGTGGGTACTAATGTACATACAAGTTCTTCTTCCCTGACTTGTTGGGGGCACATCTCGCAATTTACCTCCCTCACGATGCTCTAGAGACGGGGCGGTGGGGGCCCTCAAGATTGATATTTAACCTTTAAACAAAATCATTTTGTGGCTAAGATAATGTTTGAATCATACGACTAATGTGATTAGTCATGCAATTCGAGGTGAATAATTTGGCACGTCGGAGCATATGAAGTCTTGGCTGCAGATTGCTCTACCTTTTTCGTTGCAGCTTCATTCTCATCTAAGCCTATGATGGGAATTTAGGAAAGTTGGGCAGATACGATGTCTTTATTCAAGCAACAGAACGCATGAACGAATGAAACATAGTGAGAGATTGTCGACAAGCTCGATGATCGAGAGAAACAAAAACAATTATTTTTAGAAAAAAAATATCAAATTACACGGTGTGTGATTAAAAAGTGATCAAGTTACATGGTATGTGATTAAGAAGTGATCAAATTACAAGCTCGATGACCTTTTCATTAAAATGTGAGACATCATTCACTTTCTCATATAGAACCCTAATAAAATCTAACCTAACAAAAAATAAAAGTAACGGTTAAATATTATTTTCATAATCACACCTTAAAATTAGCTGTGGTTAAACCAAAAAAAAAAAAAGAAAAAAAACCCTCAATTTATTTTGTTTTTGACATTTAATTAAAACTAACCAAGCATATCCCTCAAATACAAAACCTCCATTTTTCAAAACAAGGATAAATTTATAATATAAAATTCAAAATGCATTTTTTTGTTTTGTTTTGAGTGGTTTCAGTTAAAATTATGAAGACACTCAAAAATATGAAAAAATAAGCGTTTATATAAATTTTTAAAATGATAATTATTAAAAAATAAAAATATCAAATTGTAAGTAATAAAATTTTAGAAAATAATAAAATTCAAGAAAAATAAATTCAAAAAATTGATAAATTCTAAAAAGACAAAAAACATAATTTCAAAAATAAAAAAAATTAATTAAAAATTGTTCAAGTTCCTAACTATAATTATTTACATAAAAATTTTAAAAATATATTAAAATAAACACGAATAAAAATATTTTTAATTGACATCATTAATTTTTATTTTTTCCCTATATTTTGGACTCAGTTTTCTATTTATTTTTATTTTACGTTTGTAGCAAAAAAATATTATTACAAGAGTGTAAATATTATTTGATAGTATGTTACCTTAAAATTATTCTATTTTTATTGAATAATCAAAATGTATGGAATAAAATGTTATAAAATACTTTTCAAAATTACAAACCAAACATTTTTTCGAGTTTTTTGTTTTGAGAAATAAATTTTCAAATGACAAATTAAATACATTTTTAGCAATCTTAAAATAGACCCTCAAAATAGAAAATAAAAAATGAATCCAAAAATTCAAAATTGGTAACTGAAACGTAAATCAAACGGCTCTTAATTCTTATCCAATACATTAAATATCGTCCCAGAGGTTTATCGTATGCGTATTTTATTGGACGACAATTTCAATCATCTTTAAAATCTATTTAGTAGTTTGCTTTTTTGTCATTTGCAACCATAAGAGATGAAGACAGTAGACATTGTACTGTGTTTGTCTAATTACCCCCAGTTTCTATCCAACAGTACCCACTATCGATTGTCATCAAATTTTGGGTCAAGATAAGGGGCTCCATAATTAGTCAAATTTCAAACATTACAAATTTGAAGTGCTGGGGTGATTTGTTTGCACAGAATAGAGAAAGAAAACTATAAGATTCCGTTTGATTGTAAAGATGGAATTGAATTGAATTGAAAACGAATTTCAAGAAATTTAATTGCTTAAAAATTGTTTTCTTAGGAATTGTAAATTATGGTATTTGATTAGTATAATTTTTCACGTGAAAAATGTTGAAATAAAAGTGTCTTTTGGGATTCGTATGACTTTGTTTTATATGAAAATTGTCAATTAAAGGGATAGATTTTACTGGTATTGGGAAATGAAATTTGTTTCCATTGCAAAAAAATAAAAAATAATAATAATAAAATTAAAGAAAATCATTTGTCTTTTGATGTTCGTTTGATTTTGTTTTACATGAAAATTGTCAATTGAAAAGATGAAATTTATTGCAATAATTCTTACAATTTGTATCAATTGCAAAATAAAAACAAAAAAAATACGTCAAAAGGTGGAATTTCAATTCCCACCATTTCGGTGAGAACTGAAATTGTTTATGTGGCAACAAAAGATGGAAAAGGAATTCGATGCCAAATTTGTGCCATCAAACACAGAAAAGATGGAAATTCCATTTTTCATGGAAAATATAAGCCTATCCAACATGGCCTAAAATTTAATTCAGATTTCGGAAAAAGTATTATTGCCTATAAAATTAAATAAATTATACAACATATATTTTTGAGGACCACAAAGGCAAGAGGGGACTGATGGAGTATTTAATTTTTAAAATTTCTAAATTTATGGGGAGTAAATGAAATCACTTGGAACATGATTGAGTCCTGCTCTGTATCTAAAGAACAAAACATGCATGTAAAGGGCCCATTAATGATGACATACAGCCACAGGCCATTCTCGGAGAAACCTTTATCAAAGGAATTTAAAGCAAGGTTTGACCATATTCACCACTTTCGGTGATAACCTTTGAGTATTAATCAAGAAAATTTGCGCCCATGGAGTATCAAAATCCACACTTCCATCATTCTTTTGGCATTTGATCATTTCAATTTTCAAAGTTTCAACCTATTTCGTTTAATTAAGTCCGCTCTTAACTCTCCACAAGTCTTCCTCATTCTTCCAAGTTGTCTTGGATTCAGACGACGACGTTGTTAGACGTTTGAGTAGTTTTCAAGTCGAAGATTTAAAACGAAATGTCAAAATCCAATTAACATAAATGATTATTAATTCCTAAATAATGGTAGAAAGAAAGTGAGGAAAAAAATTTCTTGGACCCTGAAAACATCATAAGGTCTAGTAGGCAAGAGACCACTATAATGTAACCCATCAACGCCAATCATGGACCACATTACATAACATAATTCCTGTTGGATGATTCCTATTTTCACCTTGGGGTAAAATATAACCTACCCTACACATCCCCCACCCCACCCCACCCCACCCCACACAAAACCCAGAATTTTTTTTTTATTTTTACTTTTTATTTTACGCAGTTCTGTTGAAAAGATGTGAATTTTCGATTAAAACTCGACTAGTCCACATACTAATAAAAAATAATGGAGTAGGATTTTCGATTGAGACGATGAGAGTGATATGAATTAGAAAATTGATCAAGATATGATTTTAATTTTACTGAAGAATCCCAACGGATGAAATGGGAGTTTTCCACCTTTTTCCACCAACTTCCTTCTTCAAAAATCCTAATAAACTTGGACTCTCTAAATGTAGCCGTCTACTACTAAAAAATATGCAGTGCTTATCCATAAACAGAACTGTTCATTGAATATTTCCATAATTATATGAGCCTCAAAATCTTATATTATAATGTTATCGTGCTGTATAGTCATCTTCCATAAGCTCACGAATGCATAATGCCACCATAAATATGCTAATGCTTGTCCATTAATGCATGTCAATTTCTGCTCAAGTACCTTTTGATATGGAATTTTGATATATGCTGAGCAGTATATTAATAGAAACTCATAATTGTTCTTTACACATTACTAATTCTGAAGAAAAATGCTAAATAGGAATACAAGAAAGAAAAAATCATAAACAAAAAGGAAAAAGAATTGGAGAAGATGCTTGGAAGGCAGCAATTTTTTCAAGAAAAAAATTACCAGAAAAAGAAAGGGGAAAAATACCCATACTTCCTTCATACATACCTGTAAAATTTATCTCTAATTTGATTGTAACTGCAGCAATCTCAATAATCAGGCATGAGTTGACTGATTTTCCCTTCTTCATTCTCCACTTTCTGCTCAGTAACTCTCAACCATACACAAACAGCAGTGAAACTGAGGACCAAGCTCAAGAACCCACTACCCAATCCGATCCCCACAATGGCCAGAATCGATAGCCCTTTACTCTTCATCGGCGGCAATGGGTATCCATAAAGATCCTTATTCCCTTCATAGGAACTTGTATTGAACCGCGGCAAGTTCCCGCTCCGGTTCCCCAGCGTTGTCGGAATAGGCCCTGAAAGTTTATTATTGGAAACGTCGAAAACTGAAAGTCGCACAAGTAGGCCGAGCTGCTGGGGAATGGTGCCCGACAGCTGGTTATCGTGTAAATCGATTACATTGAGATACGCACAGAGCGCCAATTGCTGGGGGATTGGGCCAGATAGATGGTTTGATGAGAGATTTAGAACCGCCAAATTGACCAAATACTGAAGCTCTGGCGGAATAGGACCGGTCAATGCGTTGGACGAGAGGTCCAGAGCCTGCAAATTTGTGCAATTCGACAGATAAGGCGAGATTGTGCCCTTAAGGGCCATATTGGAGAGTGATAACTTGTAGATGCGGCCATTGTTGCAGGTAGCACCCTGCAGGTAGGAGGTGAATCCCTGGCAAGGGTTAGTGAAGGTGACCTTAGTCCAGTTCTGCAAATTCTTGAGTGGGTCTTGTAAAGAGTCGCTCAGATGAGCCAGACACCTCTCGTCGTTCGGATCCGCTGCGGAGAACGGCAGGGCGGCGCAGAACGTTAGCAGGGCCGCTGCCAGTACGTGGCCCCAAACACCCATTTTCCAAAATGTCCCGGTTTCCTAGTATTGTGTAAGATGAATTAATTAGTGTTTGTTTATTGAACTAAATCTTGTTTTGAGCAGGGAGGATTACTGAATTTGGAGGTAGAAAAACAGTGGAAGAAGAAAATGGTTATTAGAATTCGCAATTATTCTCTTCCGTGCCACTGCCAATGTGCCTGTTCAAGATTTCCTTATTTTAAGTCTTGAGGACGGAATGAAGTATGAAAATGAGAGAGTGGAGAGCACTATGAATTTAAGGGAGGGTAGGGTAGGGGAGGGAAGGGGTTGGTGAAAATTGAAGAAAGTGGAGGTCTTATAAAATTCAAACACGACTTTCAGCTAATTTAAGCCATCGAATTACTTGATTCAACTAATGGATTATTGTTTCACTCGATGAGTCTTTCGAGGTCAATTTAACGTGATTTTTGAAAGGTCATCTTTTAAATTCATTTAATTAAATTTATAAAAGTATATAGTGGAAGTTGATCTGCCGTGAATTTCTCAAAAAATTCAATGAAGAAGAAGAAATTTCCCTAAAAATTAATTTTCAAACATCAACTAAGGCAAGTTTTTGAGATTTTTTTACTAATTAGCCCCCTTTTGGCCCCCATTTCTTGGTATTGAAAATGGGTGGAAATATATATATATATATATAAAAGTTTTCGATTTACGTGTAATATTATTTTTTGAAAGATTGTATGGTTGAAAATAGAAGAGAGAAAAATAAAATGTAATGAAATATAATTTGAATGATAATCGACGAGGTCAAAATCGTAAGAACACGTAGAGAGTCACGAGGGTATATCGAGCATTTCATGCACGTATATTTAACATTGGGGAACCAATAAACCAATTGGCATATGTTACGAGGCACTCTTGTCCATCATCTTTTCCGTGGGTTGATATATTTAAGGAACCGTTTGTCCAGAAATTCCGTGTATAACAAATACAATGTCAAATTCATTTATTTCTCCAATATCTATACGGTACCATTTTTATTATTTACTGGCTTGTGCAGAGTTCCACTATAAAGAATGAAAGAATTGCAATTGTATTATTAAATTCGTATCTCTTATTTCTTCCACCACTAAGAAAAAGTGTTCATTCTTGTGTTTTTTAATATTTGTAAAACATCACCAATTGTGTCTATTAATTTTTTCTACTAGATTAAGGCAGTTTGGTTCTCATGCGCAACACAGGTTGATTCTGAATATTGTGGCTCTCGTGAGTGATCAGATCTATCTCTTTTACTTTAGCTTATTAAACATTATCTAAAGAGTCCTAAATGTACATAGCATTTTAATATGCTGATTATAAAATAATTTTGCTTTTAGTAAAATTAACGACAATAACCCTACACCTGTGTAGCGAATCAATATTTTATGTATAAAGTATCATGTTAAGTGTAAATTTTTGAGATGTTAAGAGCTGTCTGATTTACCGATTTTTGCAAAATATCAATGATATGCATTGCAGATTGAAGAAAATATTTGTGTCAATGTGAGATAAGGTTGATTTATACCCATATGAGTTTGTAACGTCAAATTAAAATGAGATTTGTGAAAAATTGTAAAGTTAGACTTCTATGTGCTTTTATCATATTTGGAGTCAATTTAGAAACTAGATACTTTTACAAATTTTGGTGGATATACAAGTATCAACACAACCCATGTTGTCCAAGTTTGGATGGACAGTCACCAAGTTCAACAATCTCTTTAAAATTAGAACAAATGATAATAAAAAATGGTTTTTAAGTCTAAAGAGATAGGTCTAACATTACCCGTCGTTTTAGATAGCCTAACTTACTCGATACAATACGTCTTGAGTTGGGCTGAGCTTGAATTGCGTCAAAACTTTTTTCAACATTTCTAAATTTTAAAGGATATGCGACTAGGTGAGGATCCAACTTATTTTGACATGTCTAATTCTAAGGGACAACTAGACCCTTTTTAACATCTCTAATTGAAGTACATGCTACTTTCTTCCTTCTATGCCATGTTGCACGTAGACTCTAAATGAACCTCTAGCTTGGTTTGTTCTTTCTCCTCAAAGCATTTGCACAAAAACAAAAAGAAGAAACTCGAATAAGAAAAAGTTTAAACTATCAAGATTTGACACCTTATGATATATCAACTGAAAGCAACAAGAATTCAACACAAGTGCATACAGACCAACATTCTGTTGGGAACTAATTGAAGGTCAAAACAGGGTTCTCGTGTAATCTAGGCCTACTGAAAGTGAAGGACCGTTTGTTGGAGGGGTCCATGAATTTTATTTTATTTATTTTTTTATTTATTTATTTTTTGTGATTTATATTGGGTCTTCAACTTAAGTTAAATATCTGAGGCCCTTTGAGTGCATTATCCACTGGGACCTCAGACAACATTATGTTATATAATTTGGTCCTTAGAATTATACAAAGAAAGTCTCCAACCAGACGTCACTTTTATACTCGTTATGAGGGTATATATCAGACAAAGCATTCTACGCGTGTGACAGAGACATATGTTTAATGGTCTAGTTGATAGTTCAATACCAACTTAAATTGTTTGGAGTTACTAGTTTGTTAAGCAATAGATTCAATTGTAATTATAAGAGTCAGTCTAAAAAAAATCTATTTCTTTTGAAAGATATTCCCGAGAAAGCTACATTATACCAATCGATAAAATATTTTCAAAAAATTATCCAAACATATTCAAAAGTAGCCACTTAATTATAAAAGTAGTTTTTGACTTTTTAAAACCCCTCCCATTTGCCATATATCTTTTGGCATGTAAACAACGAGCAAGCATTCAAAATGTGCTTATTCTAATATCAAATTTCGTTCAGGCCCATACATAAACTAATTTCTGTAATTTATGATTAAGTACTCCAGATGCAATCTTGCTATTAGATTAAATTTGGTCGGATCGAATATATATGAATTTAGCACCATTTTAAGGTGGCTTAAATGAAAATAATAATCAATAAATGATAAATATGTGCAACTATTTTAATAACGTTGATTTTTCAAGTTGGAATCCCATGAAATGTGATGTTGAAAAATTGTGGATCCCGTAAAATATGTGGTTAAAATTATTTGTTGACTTTGATTTTGACTTTGATAAAAATTTAGATTTTAATTTATGTCAAACATGAGCATATATATTAGCATAATTCAAGGAAGGATTGTGGTATGAGGGAGTAACAGATGAGATGATTGCCACTGGACATTGGCGTGGTACATTTATATGTGGGCGTCAATTAATTTTGAGCAACTAATGAAGTCCATTCAGAGTTGTACAGAGTAAACATGATGGGGCACAATCGATAAAGACATTGCTGGTGGAAGATTCAGAATAGGACTCTCTATTTTCTAATGAATTAATTTGACTTCAGATATTTTTATACCTTCTATTTGAAGGGATTATTTGGCAATTTCCTCTTTATTGGATTAACAAATCTCACTCAGACTTTACTTCAATAATCACCATAAAATTTGATTTTTAATTGTGAGGGGTTACTTTCCGTAGCCGGTAGAAAAAATCTAAAGTTCGATAATGAAGTTTCTTGTACCCTTTTGACTTTAGAAAAGTGTATCATGTAACTTTGGGTTGAACCCTCGTCGAAGCCAACCCAGTTTCCCAGGCCATGCCTTTTTGCCAACTCGGCCACACGCTCTTGACTTGGTTCACTCTAGATAGAAGGGAACGTAATGACAGTGTAACATTTTACAATTGTAGCAGAGGGGACAATAGGATCCAAACAATATATATTGTGAAAGGGAATAAACACAAATTCTAGAGCCAAGAAATCAATCTTTCAAAATCAGTTCTGTAGTTGAATTGGACTTGGGTTTGTATTATCCTCGACAAGCCCTTTTTTCAGAGCTGTTTGGATGGTGATTTCCATGCTAATCAGAGACACACGAGCAAAAAAACTTTTCAAAATAAAGTATGAATAAGAGTTGGAAGAGAAGGGTAGACACCATAAATCCCATTTTGTGGATTAAAATTTGAAGGTCCCCCCTACCCCCACCCCCACAGAAATATGTTAGATCTCAAATCTTTTGCCCTATCCTGATTTGGGATTCAAGATTTTGTGGGCATTGAAGATCTTGGTGGTAGGCAGTCTGCTTGTACTAGTGCTGATAAACCAAATTTCCAAGAAAATAGTTTTTTACTAATTTGGTGCATGATTAACGACCAAATTTTGTTCTCAATAATTTGAAGTCGACTCTACGAACCAATTTTCATTTCATTCACTAGAAATTTTTAAGCGATGATGACTAGTTTCTAACATATGCTACTGAGATTGCATAGTTGTTTTCATCAAGTCGTTCTTCCAATAATTTGCCCGCAATGGTGTCAACTTCACTTATTGGCGCATATATACATCTCTGAATTCCATGATAAATCAAAAAACTTATTATAATAAAACGAAGCTGCTTTACAATTCAAACAAGTTCCAGCTTTTGATGTTAATTAATATGAATTATGGTGTAGAATAAGATCTAATCTAAGGTAAACTAAACTACTTTTACAATTATTCTATATCAGATAATCAATTTGATTATTAATTTATGAAAAAGGTACCCAGAACATATCTTTGGCTCTGATTATAGAATGACAGAGAATTTTAAAATAGTGGAATTAATATTAGTTAATTAGAAATCTTAAATCAAAGAAACAAATTAACTGAAAAGTGAAAAGAAGTCTTACAGTTAATAGGGGGAAAAATCCTAAAATTTGACAATTTCTTCTTATGTAAGTTCATTCCATGAATTTGACTATGCTACTACCTTCAAACTCATCTCTGTTAGCTAAAATTTGAGGAATAAGAGCCTTTCGTGAGTACAATAACGAAATTTTGTTTACAAATCCTAAGATTAACGCTTAGAAGCAACAAAGTTATGTAGTAATAGAAGTCAAGTCAACCTCAAAGAACCTCCTCAAAACAAGATTATATGTCGGACTCACCAGGAAACTTGCACCTCTTAGTTTATTAAATCCTGAAAATGCAAAACAACTCCAAGATTAAGTGGCTGTTACCCTCTGATTGAACTTTTTTGGAAGAAAAAATGGAAAAGGGATAAAGAAATAGCGAAATCATTAAAATCTAAATTTTAGATGTGGGCATTTGATTTTAAAGTGTCCGGATCCAAGTTAAAGACGAAATCCATTTGGTTCTTACCATACACTTGGGTTTTTCTCTTTCCATACACTTGCGATTTGAAACTGGAAGTCGATAATTAAGATCAGAACATTGATTAAGGGTTGATAAACATCCGGGGCTCAAATCTGTGCTAGTGTTGACAAAGTCACTTGCGAAACATTACCTTGAAGGGAGTAAAAGGAGCCCATTTCAAGATTATCTACAGTGGAAGTAATTCCTCCTTGTGACTGATGGATCTACATAGAAAAGAACTAAGATGAAGCTCGAAGGTAGCGCTTAACGGCTTAAGTAAACTATATTATTTCTCTGGTAATCTTTACTTACATCTCCCAATAGAAATTGATCGAGTCCATATTTTTGTCTATTATCAACAGCAGCAAGCTTCATGGACAAAAACTTCACGAAAAGAAATTCAGCATTCAAATCAGTATTTGTTGTAATTAGCTTTGCAAAGCAGCACAGAGATGGGCAACTAGTTTGTTCTCAGTTATTTGAAGATGCTGGCAAGAATGGGAGCTAGTGGTTACTCATGATATGGAATAGATGGTCCAAGACACTAAAGGCAATCACTAAAACCCTGGAGAGGGGATTAAGGCCAAGGAGATTGTGCAATCCACGTAGGATAATTCTAAGTGTACATAATTAGGTTTATCAAATGGTTTACCTGCTCTCACAACCGCGTGAATAAAATAATCCCAACATGTGGTCCCCAAACCCCTATTGTGAGTGTATGTAAAGTATTAGATAAAAAAATTAGGTACATCTAACATAGTCAACTAAGCAAGTTAGCTGCCCCAGAGTTATTTAGTAAAAGAATACCATTGAGTTAACTAAGCAAGCAAGCTGCCCCAGAGTTATCCTATAATCAATAGGACACAATTCATCCCAACGCAATTAACATTCTTTTTATGAGCATTAGCATCCCTCATTAAGGGCGCAGTAATAATTCCGCCGCGGTAGCATATCAAAAGTGTTGATGCCTAAACTTTGATTGCCTTTCCAATAAATTATCATCATTTTCAGAAATGACCTTTAAGAGTAGTGTGTATATATATATAATTGAGTTAAAAATAAGTCAAACAAATACATTTAAAAAGTCGATCTATCGATGATTATATAATTTAGTTATGACCTGCCAAATAAATTCATTGGTAAATAAGTTTATAGTGGGTCTCAATATTTTCACCAATGAATCAATAAGACATATAATCGATGTTAGAATAATTAATTACTGGTGCATAATAGATTGTTTCTCTAAATTTTAATACATTAAAATTTTAGATAGATAGTGATTTAATTTAATTTTTAAAGTTGGCAAAGTCCCAATTGTCAACCGTAGACAATTTTGAAACGAATTGCGAAAATTCTGAAAATTGTACATAAGAATATTTAGGGGCATTTTAATTGGAACTAAGAGTCCTGAACCATAATCGAAGGATCCGGTCCGGTTCAAAAAATAAATAAATTAGGAATCAAAATCGAGAATTTTCAAGCTTGGATTGATTCTGGGTTCTTGAATCGAAATTGTGAGTACTCGACTCTAGAATTGAATTTGTCATTACAAAAAAAAGAAGAAGGTGGTTTTACAATAAATTAACCCCATGATTCAATCCAACAAACAATGTTAGCAAGGCTCAAGAAGTAGAATGTTTACAATTACGGGTTTGAGAGAGCATACCTCAACCTGATGTTGAAATGATAGTACATAATTGGTAAGCTTATCAAGAATTATTGCCTTCCCAGTGATCTGAAAGGAATTAATGTGCAAATCAGTTATGTTAAAAATGAAGGATATCTGAGGAAGTCCTTAAGTTCACCTTGTCACATCCAGGAACAAGATCTTGAAGAACTTTCATTCGTTCATGAATATTCTCTCTCTTCTAATCTGCAATACCAGTAAGCATTAAGATTCACAATAAATGTGTAAAATGCAGAAAATAGAAAAACAATAAGTAAATCGTACTCTTTCAGCAAGGCTGTGTCTAGTGGTTGCTTCACCTCGTTTCGCCCTCACCTGGACATAATTTTTGTCCCTATCTGTTGTACTATTCGTTGAAGGAATTAAGGCATTGAGTGCTTTATTACTATTGGACTTGTGTATACATTCTTTTCCAACTATTTTACGTCAACTTTTGGCAACCGATTTGTGTGCTAACTTTTCCTCATTTTCATTTTCAGTGATTTCATTCCTCCCATGCTCGATGCCTGCATTGTAATTGTAAGAACAGCAAACTTTAAAACTTGTGAAGACTGTGTTATGTGTTAGCATACTTTGGCAACCCACCGGGGCCCACCACCAGCTCATGCCGAACCACGTGCCACTCAATCCGAGGTGATTTGCATAGCCGAAGCTCATTGATCCTTGTCTCATGAGGAACTCCGAAACCCATATGCCGAGGCCCTTTGAAGGTGGACGAGGCCCTGTGTTGCCGAAGTTCCTTAGCCGAGGTGACAAGCCTTCGAAGCACAAAACAACTTCTTCTATAGACACCTCTCCCAAGAGATCTTCTGCACAAAGATCTTACTTGAATGACTGATAGGACGTTTGTCATAAGTGTATTTGTTAAGTCTTGTCACTAGTAGAAGCGGCTCTTCCAATCAATAAATGTATAACAGGTTAGGTGCGGCTGATGCCTACTATTTGACATGTAAATTAACCGGATGAGGTCACGTGTAACCCGAACCAAAGGTCACGATCTAACTAGTGACACTATAAATACCCCCATATACCCCATACAAAGGCTAATGCAAGAATCAATACAAGAAACCACCTTGAACTCTCACTTTCTCATTATCTTGCAACACAAACGAGTTCATACATATTTAGACATACATTTATAAACATCGATTGGTAATTATTATACAATCGATCTACGATCATCCCGCCGGATTTCGAATTTTCTTGTCTCGCGTCGTTGAGCTACTCCCATGCCTTTGATCGTCCGTTTTAGACCGTCCACATGTTTTAGCGCGTTGGACTTTCGTTCACGTGTGCGCAGGTGGGTCCAACATCTGTTGGCAACATTTTTTGAGGTCAACAGATTGACGCCGTCTGTGGAAATCCATACGATAACCACAAACAACCTTGTAGTGAAAACTTGTTAAAAAGGAACATTTGGGCATCCCCCTTGAAAAAGGATTTGTTCTTGAAAAAGAACAAGAGGAAGCCCCACGACTTAACGAAAATCTGAAAAGTAAGACACAAGGAAAATGAGTTCAAACGAAGATACACCCCCCCAGGAGGGTAAGAGAAAATGCTAATGGGCCCCCTCAAGCAGCAGCTCCAGAAGCTCGGTATAGGCCCCATCATAATCACCGAAGATGTGGAATGCATGTGACGGTCCGACTGTCAAGAGAAATGGCTGCCATGACAGCTAATATGAGGGACATCGCTAGCCAAAACCTGGCTATGAGGGAACTTATGGCCCAAATGCTGGGCCAAGGAGGCTTCCCTATTCCTCCATACGCTCTTCAAGGGCAATACAACCAAGAAGACGAAGTTTAAAGCCATAGGGCTACCTCGCCGGACTACAGCCGAGGTGTAAGCCCATTTGAAAGGGAGGTGGAAGTTGACGTTTCCTCCAACTATAGTTCCGGCCGACCCACCGAGGCCCCCTTTCACCATGATAACTTCCCATCTCCGTATGAGTAAAAGCAAAGACATAGGAGGTCAGGGAGTGTATTTGACAGAATCAGCCCGCTGAACCGAGGCTAAGACAACAGCAGCATCACGAGTCTTGGACAAGGCCACCGCCTCCACCTCCAATGCATCAACAGCCGGAGGAAAGGCATGAAAATGTCGCCCGTGTTGCTCCGCCTAGAAATAGGCGCCAAAGGAGGGAGGAAGAGGCTAGGAATTGCCTTGGAACCTCTCACCAACAACCGAGGTATGAGGCTGAAGAAAACGATTCTGATGAGCAGCAGAGGTCCTGTGATTTGGACGATGATGAGGAAAAATTGCCATTCTCAATGGAACTAAGGAATGCCTAGGTCCCGAGCCACTATGTTATGCCAAAAATACTAAAATATGATGGAAGAGACAACCCAGAGAAGCACCTGAATGCTTACAAAGCCCATATGAGTCTAAGAGGTGCCACCCCAATTGTGAAATACAGAGCTTTCCACTTAACACTCAGTGGAGCGGCTGAAATTTGGTATAGTAGGTTATTACCTGGGAGCATAAGAAGTTGGCTCGAATTCAAGACGACCTTCCTGAAGAGGTTTGCTATGAGCAAAGAGGGAGAAGCACCTATCCAACGTCTCCAAGACATGAGACAGGCACATGGGGAGTCCCTAAAGAGCTTCCTACACGCTTCACCGATGAGATGATATATTACGTGCAAGTCACTGATCGTGAGGCGTTATCTGCATTGAGAGGAGGTCTGAACATAAACACCCTATTCTGGAGGGACGTACAAAATCAAGATCCCACCACCTATGATGCCCTACTCTAGATGATGAGACGGGAAATCATCAATGAAGAATTGATTAAGCATAGGAACAGAGCGAATAGAGGCCTCCCACCTCCTCAAAGGCAGCGTGCTAGAGGTCAGACCTCCCACCTGATGGACTACCAGATGAACCAAGCTGGTAATAAGAGTTCTGGGCAAGCACTGGCCACCACCACTTTTAACGTTGTCCCTACATTGGCATACGAAGACATCAACCCCATCGCTAACACCCAACAAATGGGAACTCTGCAAGGATCCCGTAGTGGAAGAGGCCGAGGCCGGGGTTCAGGGCCTAGAAATAGGTCCAACCAAAACCTGCCTGGATACTGTATATACCACCAGTCCTATGGACACAACATAGCAGATTGCCGAGAGTATGCTCACCGCTCCCGACAAGAACCCCCTAGGGACAGAAACAATTCGCCCCAGGCGAACAGGCCCTCGCCAAGGTACGATAATCGACCTGGCTGTGACGAGGCCGCTCCACGTCAAAGGGAGGTCTCTCCTCGAAGAAGGGAGCGTAAAGCACAAACCGACAAACTCAAGATGAGGCTCCTATCCACGAGGTGGATACCATTTTTGGAGGCCCTTATGTAGGTGGTGAAACGCGGAACACCAAAAGAAATGATGCCCGTGAGGCCAAGCGACCCCCGCTAACCAGCTATATTGTGGGCCATAACTCCCAAAGAGATTAAGTTCCACCTATTGTCTTCAACTAGGAGGACACTGAAGGGGTTCACTACCCCCACTGTGATGCACTTGTGGTAAGAGCAGTCATAGCTCGGAATGGGCTCAAACGAATGTTGATTGACAATGGAAGCTCGGTCAACATTCTATTTGGATCCACCTTTGATAAAATGATAATGGATCATGAGTTACAACCACAACCACTCCTTTGTACGGATTTACCGGAGACAGCATTACTCCGAGAGGAAAAATCACACTCGCGGTAGAGGTGGGAAAATCTCCCCAAACCATGATGAATTTCATGGAATTCCTCATTGTTGATAGCTGATCGGCCTACCACGGAGTATTAGGTAGGTCGGCCCTGAAAGAATTGGGAGCTGTCACCTCCATCAACCACCTATGCATGAAGTTCCCATTTTTCAAAGTGCTAAAAGCTGAGAAGAAGTTCCAGTGGAATGAGAAATGTGAAGAGGCCTTCCAGGGCCTAAAAAGGCACCTAGGACAGGCCTCCCTCTTCTCCAAACCAAAGCTCGGAGAAACCCTGCAACTGTATCTAGCCGTCTCCGATGAGGCCATAAGTGCGATTCTAACCCGAGAAGAGGGAACCACCCAACTCCCCGTTTACTATACAAGTAAAGCGCTTTTATCGTTGGAAACCCGCTACCCCGATATGGAGAAACTTACTTTAGCCTTGATCACGGCTTCCAGGAAGTTGAGACCCTACTTCTAGGCCCACACCATCCTCATGCTAACAAATTTTCCCCTAAGGCAGGTACTCCAAAAGCCGGATGCCTCGGGGAGATTACTAAAATGGGCGGTGGATTTGAGTGAGTTTGACCTTATGTTCAAGGCTATGGCAATCATCAAGAGCCAAGCCTTAGCTGACTTTGTGGCAGAATTCGCCAACTTACCCGAGGTGGACGAAATCATGGAACAAGCCAAGCCCCCAATGTAGAACCTATTCGTTGATGGGTCGGCTGGGGACTCCGACTCAGGCGTCGGAGTTGTCTTCATCAGCCCAGAAGGTCATAAGCTGACCTCGGCGGTGAGGTTCGGGTTCAAAGCCACCAACAATGTTGCAGAGTACGAGGCACTACTAGCAGGCCTCAGGTTAGCCAAAGAAATGCAAGAAAAGAGGCTACTCATCAGTAGTGACTCCGAGCTGGTTGTTAGCCAAGTTAACGGTAACTTCTCAGCCAGGGACAAAACAAAGGCCTCCTACTTGAAAATGGTGATGAACCTCATCCCAACCAGTAAATGCTGAAGCTCTTGTACTCCTCTGTATTTTGGAAGTTGGCGATGTAATCTTTCACCGCCTCCTCCCTAGCTTTGGATGCATCATCGACGTACCATTTAAATGGCCCTCAATGAACTTATACGCATCCTGGGCCCCTGCCAGCTCCATGTTCGCCTTTTCCAAGGCTTCAACAGTCACCTATTGGTGGTCATTGGAGACATCCACCTTCTTAGTCAAGGAGGCCACCTCGCACTGGGACTTATGTACCTCCTTCTTTAGTGCCTTGATTTGAGCCAAGGAAGACTCCAACTTGGCTGTATCTTCAAGTTTTTGAGCCCTCGCTTCATCCGCCTCGACTCTAGCCCCCTTCAGCTCCTTTGCAAGGGAGGTCACCTTCTTCTCTGAGGACAGGGTCCTCGTTTGAAAGTCAGTCAAGACCTCCCTGCACTCCAGTGCGAGGCCAAAAGTTCTCACACTTTGACTCACAAGGGCCCTCGTCAAGTCTGTGGCGTCGCAGGAAGAGGCGTGCAGCTACCATCGATCCGTCCAAAATTTGTAGAAGCTCTCTGTGGCACTTCGAATCTCGGGTGGTAGAGCCTCCACCAACGCTGGAGCCAAACCCTTCTCTCGTCCGGCAAGGAAGTTCGGAGACTTTCCCTGCACCCTAGCAGGTCTCTGCTTGGCGGTCTCTTCCTCTGCCGCTTCTGCTTCCCTCCTCGTAGCCTCCTCCATGGCCTTCTCAGCCTCGGTTCGATGAACCATTTCAATCTTAACAGCTTTCGAGACGGCTGAAAGGAGCTTCGGCTGACCACTTTCTTTGCCCTTATGAGACACAGAGGTCCCAAACTTTCCGGATGAGCTGGTGACATGCACCAACTTTCTCTTCTTTGGCTCCTTGAGGACTTTCTCCTTTCCTCAAGGCTCTTTTACCTTCTCCATCCTCTTAGGTGTTCCCTCTTCTGAAGCCCTCGAGGTGCCGTCCTTGGAGAGGCGCTCAACCCTGCCCTTGACCTCTTTGGCACCACTGGACCCCGATTTCAGGGGGCCTCGCCTTTACAGTAGATGTGTCCCTAATTATAGAGGCCATGTCAGGGGCTGGGTACTCCTTCCTCTTGAACTTGTCTGCAGAACATGCCAACCCATCAGCAACAAAACAAAAAGTGAGAAATACACTAAGTATAAGAGCTTCTTACCTTTGGAGGCCATCAGTTTGAAATCAAGGAAGTAGCGGCTTCGGTCGATGAGATGGTCAAAGTGGCGAAGCTTGAGAGGCCTCTTGTAAATGTCCTCTATCACTTCGAACTCCTCCTTGCTCAACTCAAACCTCGTACTGCTATCTGCAAACGAAGCCTCAACAGTTAAAGAAAAAAGAAATTTGAATACAGAATGCAAACTACTTAGGCTAGGAGACTCACGAGCTTTGTAGTACTGGGTCGGTACTGTACAAGCCAGGACTGTGTCTCCCTCCATCACCTACCACCTACCCCTCACCCAGAACCCCGACTCCTTCCACCTCTTAATGGAAGAAGGCAGCCCCATCACAAAAGGTGCATGGGCCCCAGGGAGTCAAGTAATACCACCCCTTGACTTCGTACTTATTACCCTAGGCTGGAATAGGGTCATGAAGACGTGGAGAGGCATGTTCTCCCCAAGCGACACTTCCTTCCATAGGAACTACGAACCGACCAACTGACTCTACCCATTTGGCAGAACCTGGGTCGACGACAACATGAAATTCCTCAGTACAGTCCTGAAGAAAAAGCGCAGAAGAAGACGCATACCTGCCTTAAACAAATATTTGCTCACTGCCACGCACCCAGGCCTTGGATAACAGGCTCGCTCATGGGCCTCGGGCACTAACATCTCCACATAATGAGGTACGCAGTACCTCTCCCTTATCTCCCCCAACCTCTTCAATGTCATATTCGAAGGGACTCTAGATGACCCCCACTCTACATTGAAGTATACTGCCTTCTTGGTCATAGCGATTTGCTCAACCTCGGAATCTCCCCTGTAACTAAACCCTCGACCAAACGACGCGACAGTGACCAACTCCTTACCCGAGGTGGACTCCATTTCAGAAAGCTACTAAGAACACAATACAAGGAATGTTCTGTAAAAAAAATACCTATGGGATTACTACGCTGACGAAAGTCTGCCGAAAAGTCAGAGAACAAAGAGCTTCGACGCCGGAAAGCTTAGCTTTGGAAGAAAGAAATTGGATTGCAGAGGGTAGAAATCCTAAAACAATGAAGGTCTCTCGCCTTTTATAAAGGGCCAGGATAAACCCCAACCGTCTGATCAAAGCACATCCAATCTGAACCTTCCATTTTTAATCAAATTCGAAGCGTAGAATTCGAACGATTTCTTAAACCTACGCCTCAGATTAAAGTGTATCCCCCACGCACCTCCTCCCTCCAACACGTCTGTTTCTAGAATCCCCAGTTGTCCTCATGATTACGGTTTTAAATTCGATGGCAGCAGGCGCCTCGGAAGTTGCAACGGTTTAGCCACTTTTCCTCAAAAATATGTGCAAAACATCAAATCATTGGCACGACTGTCAAAGAACAATGTCAATCAATCATCAAGCTTCGTAGGTTTGATTTCTCAACCACCTCGGCTTCTTCATCGGAATTCAGCCATCAATCCTCGTAGGTTCGATTTCTCAACCACCTCGACTTCTTCATCAGAATTCAGCCATCAAACCTCATAGGTTCGGTTTCTCAACCACCTCGGCTTCTTCATCAGAATTCAGCCATCAAGCCTTGCAGGTTCGATTTCTCAATCACCTCGGCTTCTTCATTAGAATCGAACCATCAAGCCTCGCAGGTTCGGTTCTCCAACCACTTCGGCTTCATCATTCTCATCACTTAGACAACAACAAATTTCTAACTCCAACCATGATATAAATATCTATATTTGGACTTGAGGGGCCATTATTCGGGGTACAAAATTTTCTTTTAAATTAAACGGGCTTTACACCTTACTTCATCAAAGTCCTCGTATTACATAAATGACTGTACTTGGACTTAGGGGACTATTGTTACGTATTAGAACACTTGGGCAACCCACTGGGGCCCACCGCCAGCTTATGCCGAACCACATGGCACTCAATTGATTTGCATAGCCGAGACCCACAACCGAAGCCCATTGATCTTGCCTCATGAGGAACTTCGAAGCCCATATGCCGAGGCCCTTTGAAGGTGGATGAGGCCCTGTGTTGCAGAAGTTCCTTAGCCGAGGTGGCAAGCCTTCGAAGCACAAAGCAACATCTTCCATAGACACATCTCCCAAGAGATCTTCTGCACAAAGATCTTACTTGAATGATTGATATGACGTTTGTCATAAGCGTATTTGTTAAGTCTTGTCACTAGTAGAGGCGGTTCTACCAATCAATAAATGTATAACAGGCTAGGTATGGCTGATGCCTACTATTTGACATGTAATTTAACCGGATGAGGCCACGTGTAACCCGAACCAAAGGTCAAGATCTAACTAGTGACACTATAAATACCCCCATATGCCCCATACAAAGGCTAATGCAAGAATCAATACAAGAAACCACCTTGAACTCTCCCTTTCTCATTATCTTGCAACACAAACGAGTTCATACATATTTAGACATACATTTATAAACATCGATTGGTAATTATTGTACAATCGGTCTACGATCATCACGCCGGATTCAGAAGGTTCTCGTCCCGCGTCATTGAGCTACTCACATGCCCTCGATCGTCCATTTTAGACCATCCACGTGTCTTAGTGCGTTGGACTTTCGCTCACGAGTGCGCGGGCGGGTCCGGCATTTGTTGGCAATATTTTTTGGGGTCAACAAACTGTCTTCAGGCAAAATACTACTAAACGAAGAAAAAGAGAAGTATGTAAAGTTGCTGAAAAAATTAATGACATCATTGGAGAATACTTTATCTAACTTCTGTGGCAGTTAACCGAGATGCATCATCAAATCTCTTCCTTTTCTTATCACTAAGCCAAAGGTTCAAGCTATGTCTCTGACTTCCTCCTTGAAATTGCACACAAACACCACTGGCACTTAAAGATCTAAACCTTGCTTCTTGACCCCTTCCCACCGAGGAGCAATTGGACAGATCAACAGAATCACCACTCTGAAGAGTGTTGTTCTGATACAGCGAGCTGCTATCCTTCAAGACACTTCCACTGCCAAAATCAATAAATTTAGGATCTAGCTCAACAACAGCACCAACCAACTGATGCACAAAACTCGATTTTCTGGCACATCAGTGTAGTAGCTTCTATTGATCAGATCACAATAAGCAACTGAAGTTGTTCGGCTTTCCTTGTTCTGCACCAAGTAAACTAGCGGATTTGGATTGCCAATGGAACATACGGGCTCTTCTGACTCACTAACCCCTGAAACCATTGTCATTACAAGAAATTCTCCCGTGTACGAATATCACAAAATATGAAAAATCCAGTGGGTTTTTATCCATGCTCTTAACTTTCAATTCAAGAAAAGAACTACAACAAAAAACAAATTAGGAAATAAGTATTAAACACTCAATCGAAGACTGTAAGTTAGAATATTGTGGAGGGTTTGAGTATTAGCTGACCAAAAAAAAAAAAAAAAAAAAAAAAAAAAGAAAAAAAGGATTTCTGTAACACTTAAAAATGTAAAAATAAAAACCTATCTATGAGTAATCATTAATTATTTTATGCAAATGAAGACAAAGAATAACATTGTAGAAAGCAAAACTTCAAAATGCGAAACCCAAGAATTTTGCTTGAGATGTAGAAGCGAATTTTCCACGATCCTTGACAGATTTCAGAATAATTTGTGAAACTACAAATTGTAGCTGTTGACACATAAAAATTCAGCCCAAATCGAACAGCCCAAGGAGTAAAGCCCAATTGAAGGATCCCCAAATCGGATAGCCCAAAGAACGAAGTCCAATCGAACGAATCAAGGTGAAGGCCCAAATAAGGGGCCCAAGAATGCGGTAACGCCATCGCCCAAGTTTGCAAGTCGCCCAGAATCTGAACGAATGGAGTGTCATACGGTCGCCCAGAGCTGTTATTTTACTCTCGCCCAAACCTTCAAGTCGCCCAAGGTATCAACAAATATAACGCATCGTCGTTATCAAGGAATGCAGTTATCAAGGCAGTTGTTAAAGTAGCCTTATCACGTTCCACGACTCAAGGAATTCAATCGAAAGCAATTGAACGACGAAAGATAATGGCAGCAGTTAAAAGGCAGTTTCATGACAAAATGGCCACTACAAAGAAAGTGGATAGTTATAGGACGATCAAGCAGTTTTTAGGGTAGTTAATCACAAAGAGATCGTCTATGAGGTATAAAAGGAAGAAAGGACGCAGAAGCAAGGGACCGAATCCAAAACTCTCGAACAGAGAATATGTAATTTTCATTTCCTTAACTTTTAGACTTAAACATTTTTCTTTCTGTAACTCGTGTGCTTGCGCCCCTTGGAGGCACGTTGTTTTTCATTCCCAATTGTAAAGTTCATCGCCAATAAAAGAATACCCCTTTTTGGGACTTTGTCTCAAGAGGTTTCGTCCCTTACACAATCGTCTTATCCTTTTTAATTGTTAGCGACTTAACCCGCGCGAAACAGTAGCACAAATGGGGTTTGAGTATCATTGACAAATTTCATTCAAATATTTAAGATTTTGGTTTTAATAGTTTGAATGTTTGAAAACAACTATACATTCCTGAATTATTTAACACTTTCAAAATCTTAATTTTTTTTGAAATTCTAATCTTCAGTTCCCTTTGCTAGGATGAATATATTTAATTTTGGAGTCAAATTTTGTATATTGTGATTGTGATGTTCATATAATTATGCAATTGAGTTTAACTTATTAAAGACTTATTAGCGTCCATTTGATGTGATTATACTTCTTGTAAAGGAATTTTTAACCTTAGTTTAATTTCTTTTAAAAGTTCTACTAACCTGACAAGATATTTCCAAAAAAGATCAAACAGATTGATCAATAAATTTTTAATCTCAAAAACAGCTTTTGACTTTTCAAGATTATTGGGATTCTTAATCCTCGTTTTAGCCCTTTTTTTTGAAAAATAATATATTTCTCAAACTTATTTTTAACCATACATTTTCTCAAAAAATATTTATATGTAAATTCAATTTTTTTTTCGTAATCATACATTCTTTATAAAATTAGTGTTACAAAATTCATTTTATTTAAGTCACTTTTTTACATAAAATAGGGCCTTAGCGTCGTGTCAGGAAAAATGATATAGCTCAAAAAGTTGGCTGGTTTGGCCCAGTCCGACATGGTTTCTTCTGTTTAAAAACGTCTAATTGGCTGTGAAGATCAATACGCTGGCACTCTGAGGTATAAAGTTTGGGTAAGCCCATATTACCCATATTCATTGACCCAGTTTGAGTGCCCGATTTTACTCAATAACTCTACAAAGAGAATTTTTTTTTTTCCGCATAATTTCTCGTATGTAAAATTCACTTATTTCTTCAAGATAAATATATAATGATTGAGCTAAGAGGATGAGCGAGGGTTTCAGACTGTTGATGATAAAAATGACGTAGCACTTTTCGATCAATTTATGAAATTAAGCAAAATAGCAATGCTTTGTAGTTGGAAATTTGGAAAAAGGTTGCAATATTGGTATTATTTTGTATAGTAGTGTTTACAGAGTTTATTCAGTTCAGCCCTTTTCATTGGACTTTCACTCTATTATTTAGGCCATTAGTATCCAGTTGTTGCCCAAGTGGTGTTACTACAATGTCAAACCAAGGTCCATTTGTCACCCATGTTTTGAAGAGATTTGGCTGACTAGAGTGTTTAGCTGCCATGGTATATACTTGGGCCCTCAACTTGCATCTTAGGTGATCTGGCTTTCTTTCGATTGGTTGCCGTGAACAGTGCTGTCACCAAAAACGTCCTTTCTGTCATGTCATGATGTTTTCCTCTGTCTCCCATAAATTCAAATGCATTGATGTGATTGAGTCAAATTTTCGTACTGACCTGTTTGGCCTCTTTGGTAAAAAGACTTTTATAACCAAGTTAAGATTCATTTAATTGATCATATGTGAATTTTTAGATCGACACCAACATTAACTATTTAGTATTTACGAATGTACACACTACTTGAAAATATAATCAACATAGAAGTTTATATTGTTATAAAACTTTGTTAATAAAGAAATTTTGAAAATTATATGAACGACTACAAGTGTACAAAGCATTAAAAAAAATACTTATGTAATTGATATAATCGCAAAATATTGGATCAAAATTAGGGTTGAAATTTTTTCTATTTGCATGTGGACAGGAGTCGTCAGTATTAGGTATGGTACCAAAAAGTACACTTTTTGGTCGGAAGCAAATTGTAGAAGTTGATTAAGATTGATTTCTCCCTAACATTTGAAATATTTGTCAATTTATTTTTTTATTGATGGAATAATAATTGAACTAAACATACAACCATAAATCCCGGAAGATCTTTGTCTTAATGCATACTTTATAATTTTAATATTAATTTTTCATCATATGCACACAATTATTCATAACTATGTGTTTAACTAAATCATAAATACCACCAATAAATATAAAAAGAAAAGGAAAAACAAACAATTCAGGCTCATTTAACAAGACGTAAACTTTTTGTAAAAAAAAAAAATTAAAGAAAAAGTTATCTTAGGTCGGTTTCCTCTTAAAACTCTTCTAATCAGATAATATACTTTCAAAAATTATTTAAAAGGATTTAAAATAGCTTCTTAATTTTAAAAGTAATTTTTAACATTTCAAAAATTTTACCAAATAATCCTTAATCCTCTCAAAAACTTAACAAATTGAAAAATCTTAGGGATGGCATCCGTCCAACTGTCGGTAAAATTAATATGACAAGATGAATTAACGCCGTACGAAACATCTTTAATTGCCAAATCTTAAAAGTTTGCCTTTCATAATGAAGAAATTTTCTCCAAGCGTGCTACAATAGTTAGGTTCCGGCACAACTATAAGCTATGTTAACAACTACCTTTGACCTAACATAATTGATACGATTTGACGAGACAAATTACAAATATTTATCTCATTTAGAATTATCGAGAATTATTATTATTATTATTATTCAATTAACCGAAAAAAGTTGGTGTTACGGAAATTAATTGAGACATAATAATTGCCGTATAGGTAACATTGTCTTAGACTTTTCCTCAACAAAGATAATTTCTCTTAGTTTTTCCACAATAAATCTTTCTTTTGACCAATCATGCCTTCCTTTGATTATATGGCTGATCTTCGACCTTTCCAGCTAGATTACAATGTGGCTGATCTTCACTACCACTGTTTTCTTGAATTTTATAAAAAGTAGATTTTTTCTGTTAATCAAAATTATTGTGAGACATAAGTCGACTATTTTCTTTTGATTTATACTAATTTATCTTTGGCCGTAAATCGCTTTTCAATAAGCATTGTAACGGATTGTCCACTTGGACCTCCGAGGTCACATAGGCCCTCGAGGTAGCCTCCACTCACATAGGCTAGCAAGCGTAATAGATAATACACCACGATACTCTAAGCATGGAACTTGTAATTACTAATTACACCAATATATGATGACATCTTTAATGTACTTACTGATTATTTAAGCCATAAACCAGCTGTTAACAATCTTGACACCGCCAATTAGCTCAAGAATCAAGTTGAAGGGCACTATTTGCATGTAACTGGCTATGTTTTTCAAGGTTGATATTATTGCATTCAACTTTCTTTCTTCATGGAAAGGGACAGGTAGACAATGAACATATCATGAAGACAACTGACAATGTAAAATGCAATGATGCCCAGATGTGAAAACGTCCTTGAACTTCTTGTAATAATGAGGCAATGACAAACTGAACATACCATGTGTATTGGCAGGCAAATCTTGAAGATGCCTTTAGTTTTCACATAATAATTTCAACTCTTTTGTGCTATTTCACCTATACATTTTCTCAAACTAATGACTGCTATAATATTTGATGACAGTCTGGATTACGTTAAGCATTCTGAATTAGATAGAGCTGTCTGCATTAATTACTTTAAGCAGTTATTGCACTGAGAAAGCTTCACTAAATGTGGAAACTGGGAAATACATGGATCCAAAAACTTGGAAATGATGATATGGGGATAAAAGAAACATGATGAACATAACATTACTTGCTCATTTGCTATTGGGGACAGAGTAAGAAACCATTGCACAGAAAACCCCAAACCATCATAACTATTAAGGCTGCCCCATAGATTTAGTCAATAATTCGGGGGAGAAGAGAAAAAAAACAACTTGAAAATTGAAACCAGTTATAGGTTCCATTACCAAAAGACTTCACAGAGAATATTTTAGGATGCATCTGTCCATGCAGCAAAAAGTGGCACTTGAGACTTCATCTGGGCTGTTGAAATCCATGAATTCACACTACTTGTTGAACTTGTAAAAAAGTTGGATGCTGGTGGAGGCATTGAAATATGCAAAGGAAGGCCACTGCTTTTGTCTGGGCTGCCTTCTCTAGAGTCGTTCACCAGTGAAGAAGCACTTGACAAGTGACTCACCATTTTTCCATGTTCATCCACATCATGCTGAGTAGAGCTCATTGCCTCGATCCCAATCATACCATTTACGCCGATAGAGTAAGATGCACTTCCAAAATCATCTACTCCACCTGGTTTCTGATAGAGTGCCATTTTCCAGTCAGGCAAATTGCTAGTATCCTCCTTCGAGGCATTTGCAACTTCCAAATGATGGTCATGATTAGGATTGCTATATGGGATCTTGTTGCTTGAATCCATGTCCTTGTTTCGTTTAGCCATTTCCCCTGAAAGCAGGGTACTGCTTGCCATAATCCGCTCTACATCATATCTTGAGATGTCGAAGTTGGTCACTGCATTAACCCCTCGAAATTTTATAGCTGCTACGTCGTATGCCTCAGCAGCTTCTTCTTGAGTACCTAAAATATAATTAAAATGGTTATTAAAAACAAAAACAGTTTTTTTTCTATAGCAAGTGATTTATAGAATATAGCGACTACAAACATGCTTATTCCTGGTAAGGACACAGATTTAAGAATTTCAGCATGGATTGATTAAGCGGTGTAGAAAAACAAAATCTTACAGGCTCCTTCACATTTGGAGATAATTTCATAGGATATATATGCTAAGAATCAGTTTAAACCATAAAATAGAAAGCAATTCCCACATATATTATATCTAAAGATTGAAACAACTTACTAAATGTCCCTAGATAGAGGTCCTTGTTTCCAGCAACTCGGCCAATCCGAGCTTGCCAACGTCCGTGTTGATGATGTCTGCTAAAGAAAAAAGCCAAAACCAAAACTTCAGTGGAGTGGAGGAAAACATCATTATTAACTGGAAGGCCTTAAGTTGAAATAAGGAAGTATATTAAGACCTTGTGACTCCTCTATAAATTGAAGCTCCCCTCGAGAAGCCACTGCTTTTCCTACAATATTGACAGTATTCGTTTGTTGAAAACAAATGGAAAAAGTAAAGGGAAGAATTTGTAAAACTGCTAAGGGTGTCAAAGTGCAACCTTCTCAAGTGAGCAACATATTCCTGTCTGGTCATGTTCTTCATTTCTTCAAGTTCTTGATGATAATTTTCCAACTGTATCAACATCAGAGGATCATATTTCAACCCCTTTAATAATAGATCAATACATTTAGCGACGTGAAGTTAAAACCACTACCGGAAAATTGATATGGGTTGAAGGTCCCCAGTATTTAAGTGCTGCCAAATCATAAGCCCTTGCAGCCTTTTCTTCCATATCATAGCCCCCTAAATTTGACATTCATAGATCACAAAAGTGCACAATAGAATAAAAACTATGCTCATAACATACTAATTTTAAGGCAACTGTGGAACAAAAAACTGAGACGAAACCAGGAAGAAATTACCTAGATAAACTGGAAAAAGGTTTCATAGATTACAATGTTGTCCCAAAGAACCAAGATCATGAAAAAGAAATCACATCAAAGATTAGTGACAAAATTTTAATCTCGTTTGATCAACCAATAGTATGAAAATAGATTGTGTTTTCTTCACTAACCTTGCCTTCCTTTCCTGCTTTGACCTTCTTTCTTGCAACTGTTGTCCCATAGATGGGCTTCATATCTACCTGTCCATCTGTGCCTGGTGACAAAAAGATTCACAAACCAAGATGTCTTAAAATTAATAAGCCAAGACAATATATTCGGAAAAACTAAAATGCAAAACATGCTATATATCACAAGCAAAGAGTGCACCAGTTTAAGAACATCAGGTGAAAACACAAGGAACAAAAAAGAAAAGCTGTAAATAAGTAAAAAAAAATGAATTAACCTTGTGACTCCTCTATACTGTGAAGTCCTTTGCCCAAATGTATCTATGGACTTCCTATGAACAATCTGCTTCTGAGCAACCTTCTCAGAATCCCTTTTCTTATTTTCCAAGCCAATAGCAGGTGCAATGTGTTGTGAACCAGTAATACAGCTAGATTGCGTACCTGGGCTCATGGACAAGCTTAAAGACTGCAAATCCCCATAACCCATTACACAATTTGGACCAGATTCTCCCCCATTATCATCCAGGCAAATGCCCATCTTCTGCTCCAATGCATGCCCATTAGGATAATTTCTTGATACCCAGTTTCTCATTTCACCATCAGCCATTGTTGGGAGGTGAAGATTGCAAGTTTCTTTAGGCTCCTCTTGGGGTGCCTGTTGGTACAAATCAGGCCCTCTAAATGCAGAGTAATGTGGATATTCCTGAACATGAATTTGCTGCTGCCTGGAGTTCTCTTGGAAAGAATTTAGAAAATCTTGGCCATTGTTGGCCTGATTATCCGGGGTTTGGTGATAATACATACTGTCTAGACTGAGAGCCATACATCCTCTGTCACAGCCTTCATAATGATGGGTCCCCATTGTTGCACCGCCAAAGAAATCCGCCACTTTAGGAGTTGAAGTTACTATACCTTCGCAGCATTAAGTCAAAGAGAATATATTCCACAAAATCAAAATTAGCAAGAAAAAGAAATTAAGAAACAAGTAAAATAAATTAGCAGTTTTGAGTTTTAACCTTGTGGCTGTGTCCTGTTGCCTTCTATAATGCACAATGATCCATCAGACTTCAGTGGCATCACAGTTAAAGGAGAGTAAAACCCAGTATTTTCCCCATAATAAATTCCTGGATAGTTAAAACTAGAGGAAAAGCTTGAGGGGATTGAATTTGAGACTGTGTTAGAACAAGATTGAGTTTGATGATGATCCGAAGAAGCCTCCATTTGACTAGAAAGAGAGAAACCCAACCAGTTATTATTTTGGTTGCTGTTATTTTCATTACTCATGGACTTCATTTTCCTCTACGTATCTCCTTTCACACTTTTGAGGGAAAAAAAAAATAATAATAAATCCTTGGCAATATTTTTCAAAGGAAGTCAATCATTGGGAAACTATTAAACTAATCATGTGAGCTCGCTCTGTTGCTTAGTTCCCTCCATTTTTGTTTTGCAGGTGCAGTCTTAAGTAGAATGAAATCTAAGCCAAAATCTGGCTAAAGCGTATCCTCTAGTGACCGGTGGATCTATTGTCTCTTTCTTTTGCTTTCTCCTCCTCACTCTCTCTGAAAAGATTTCTAAAGAAAACAAAGCAAAGCACTTTAAACAAAACAAAAAGAATAAGTTCCAGCAAGCAATGCTGGGCATTCTTCCTGCATTCCATAGGGATCCGTGTTTGAGAAAGACATTTTCTTTTGCTTTTCCTCCGCTCCTCCTCTGCCGTGCCTCCCTTTTCCTTTTCTTTTCCCTTTTTACTCACATTACAACCTAATCTAATGTTTATACGACAGTATTAAACAGCTTTGAAATCTCGTCTACTATACAGTTTTAACTTAAATCCGAACGCTTACACTAAAATCCCACCACAAATAATCCTTTGACTCATGAGGGTCCATAGCCTTAACCAAATAAAAAACATCATTCCCAGAAAAACTCGCTGTCATGTAGTAGGCAGAAGCAATAATTATACTAATAATGAGTGATATACAACATTTGTAGTAAGTTGTAAGTTGTAATTGGTAACTCACTCTTTTTCTCCATCAATTTATTGAATTTAAAGAATTTAATATGGTGTGGCATTATTAACTCGATATGATGCCACAATCAATTGGCACATGCATGGCTACCATTCTTCACGTGGTTGTGATTAATTACTTGTTTGGTTCATATTTTAATTTTAGTTAAAGTCAAACAATCAATATTAACAACATCTTTCATAGGTTTCATTACTTTTTAACTACACATTTGAAAAACTTCTATCAAAATCTAATTTTAATCCCCACCAAACACAATGAACACATTTTAGAGTTTTTCTTATTTATTTAACATTTTCAATTCAAAAAAGCAATATGAATGGTGCTTTTCATGAGTTTTTTTTTTTTTGTTATATTATTTTTTTTCTCATAAAGCCAATATGAATGGTGCTTTTCATGAGTTTTTTTTCTCATAAGGACAGAAATATAAAATAACATGCATAGTAAATAGGCCCAAAATTGTGGAAACACTTCAAGTTTTAACACACTTTTTTCCAAAAAAAAACTCACTTTCTACTAAGGCCATGTTTGATTGGCCAAAGTTTTCCATGGAATTAGGAATTCCAATTTCAAGTTTCACAAATTGCATGTTTGATAGCATTATTTTCTAGGGAATAGATTTTCTTGCTTTTTTTCAGCCATGTAGACTATTTCTTGGTTTTGTGGAATAGGTGGGAATTGATTTTTCAAGCACTATCGATGTTTTTTTTCTTCCGGTAATGGAAAAAAATTCTACCTCTAATTATAAAAAAAATATTTTCCTTTAATCGACAATTTTCATGTAAAATAAAATCAAACAAACACTAAACGATAGATGATTTTAATTAATTTTTTTTTGTTTTTATTAATTTTTTGCAATAGAAATAAATTACATTTCCAATACCAGTAAATTTTATCCCTTTAATTGACAATTTTTATGTAAAATAAAGTCAAAAGAACACCAAAAAAGTACTTTTATTTCAACATTTTCCCCATGAAAAATCATACCAATTAAACACAATAAAATTTATAATTCCCAAGAAAATAATTTCTAAGTAATTTAATTCCTTAAAATTTTTTTTCTTTTCATCCAAATTCTATATTTGTAACCAAACGAATCTTAATATTTTTCAAAATAGGTTTCGTGAGGGGTTTAGTATCATTTTTTTGGACATATTGGTTTCTCAAATTTCTTAAAATACCCTACACCACAAAAGTTTAGCTATAATATCACGGGCCGAAGACAAACTGTCCTTTAGTCACTTCAATATATATACAAATAGCCCTGCGTAGTGGACCTAGTTGAACTTAGCCGCTGGGATACAGGTATCTACTGCTACTGTATATACAGCTGCCATTGGATACTGCAGAATTTGTGGACAAGACTATACGGTGCCGTCTGGATCCTGCCTGCCTCTCTAGACAAAGTTCTTGCAAAAAGTGTCTACATTCAGTACATTTATGTATGTAACAAAGGGAAGTAGTTTGACTGGATGCATGCTTGTGGTGCTTTCTTGAAAGTATTAGGGTAAGGACAGACACTGTACCGTTTAAAGATGTTTTTGAATGGGACATTAAATACGGATTCAAAAATTTAGGTCAGCATGAAAGATCGTCAAATGACAAATTTTTTGGAGGAGCCTACACAAACGGCCATGGGGACTCAGTAGATGCTGGCTCCGCCCCTAAACGAAATAATAAAACTAATGAGACTGTAACTTTCTTCTTTAACATTGTGGAGCATTATGTGAAATTGTATTACTATTGCATGAAACACATAAAAGCACACAAATTAAAATTGTGTATATATTATTTTGAATTTCTTTCAAAAGGTACACGAATGAGTCATCTTAAGTATATATGGCATAAATTTTGCATGATAGAAAGTTGGTAATGCAGAATAGACATGAGAATGGAAATGATTTTAGTTGGGAAGAAGATGGTGAAAGAAATGTAGACTGGGGACCCCTTTGTGTTTATAGTGCTAATAATGAGTAAATTCATATCCCCATACCAAGAGCCAATTGCAGTTTGGCCGAAAATAGAATAGCCAAGAGATGAGTGGTGTCCGTATTTCATTTTCACCTTCCTTTGTGGGGGATTAAGCAGATGAAAAGAGTTGGTGGGTTCCTCCTTGTTTCTTCTTTGTCGACTTTAATAGAACTTTCATTAATTGTTTAAGCTCATTACCAAACTAAGAGCATCATGCTCTTCGAGACCGATACACAATATTAGATTCATATAACCTCGTGATAAGTTTGATATATAGTATTGACACTATTGTACAAGATCAGTTGTCTGAAATGTGTAAAGGTAGCATAAGAAGTGAAGGTTAATAATAATAAAAAAATTTAAAATTGATATGAACCAATTTATGCATATTAAGTTAGGGGTGTTAAATGCATCAAATCGAACCGCAACTCGACTATCATCAGGCTTGACTTGACCCACCAAGCAAGCTAGCTCGTTTTGCCATGTGTGAGCTCGACTTGCCCCATCAACTCGCCTAGGATGAGCCTCAAACGGCGAATGGCTCTTAGATTTTTTTATTTTTTTTTTAGTGAAATTTGCATTTTGCTTAATTTTTAAGAGCCAACTCGTGCGAGATGACAATGACTCTCACAAAGTATTTTGTTGCTCATCATGCATCTATAACTCGTCTTGGGCACGAGCAGTGTCTCGTTTACTAGTGGGACGATGCAAGCAAGCGAGTGACTCAACTCACTTAACACCCCTATTCTAGACACGCATAAAATCTATAAAAAAAAAAAAGAAAATTAAGTCATGCTAGCTCAATTCAACTTGATTAACATCCTTATATCATCCCTTTACGTGCTAGAGGGAACATCCTAAAAATACTAATTAATATTGCAATAACCATTTGTTAAATCTCTTAAAAGTTTGTATTGTCATCAATTTTATCTTGTCGGCTGTAACATCCTCTGTTCATGTCTCCATGTGTTTTTATTGCCAGAATTACCCTCGCAACCACCGCTATAACGTCGACATTAAATAATCATTCCTCCATCCATACAAGAAGATTAGGCTTGGCATGTACGTTTGAAAGTCTCGTTCCTCTGTCAATGAGAAATACTAAGATGCATTAATTTCGTGCGTCTTGTATAATGGGAAGTCGACTAGAGGTGACGTGTTTTTAATTATGACAGTACTATCAAATATATACACATCATTCTACATAGCTATATCTAGAATTTAACGAGCTTGTTACACCTTCTTCTAAGAAGACATGTGTAGTGTTACAGTTTGCTCAATATTAAAAGACAATAAACTGAAAATTTAAACACACTCGTACAACGCGGGCTATATCTAATCTAATGGTTGGCTATTTATTAAATGACATCAATAAGACAAACATACCTTTTATATGTTTGCGTCTCTATTAACAAAATTTTCGAAACATTATTCAACAAAGAAAAAGAAAAACATAACGCATCCACCAAATTGAAATGAATAATGCTAACACACATCTATGCTTCTACACTTTTAAAGTTCAATAAAATGAGTCACGTGACTTTGTATTTAAATAAATTTATTATTTAATGTCAACTATCGTGCCAAAACTCATACCAAATAAAAAGTGTTTAATCATTTTCTTTTCTTTTTTATTCTTAATAATTTATTTATTTTAAAATATTTTCTTTATTTATTTTACAAATACATAAATTATTAAATAAATAATTACGTTAAATTAACGAAAATATTAAATTCATTATTTTTTATTAACTTTAAATAATCGTATTTGTTATATTTTAAATTTTTTGTATTCTTATTTTAATTAATTCATTAATTATTATATTTATTTTGCTACAAAATGGTGCAAATTTTGATGTCACAATGGAAAGATTTTGCACCAAAATTTGGTGTATTTTAGAGATTTGGTGCATCATTTGAAGATGGCCTGAAAATGGGTGTTTTCTGGGAGATGGACAATTTGTGAGTTAACATCAAAGACAAATACAATAAAAACAAAAGAAGTGACGAAATACACTTTAATGAATGTTAGGGGTAGGGAAAGAATAGGTTTCCATATAGGAACACAAAGAAATACAGCAGTGGGCAAGAAGAGTCAACAGGAAAAGCAGATATTAGATAGCAACTTTACTGAGAACGACCAGAGAAGATTGTAGTAGACTAGTTTGTGTGTGTGAAACAAAAGGCTTTTGAGTTTATTCCCTTTTTTAGTGAGAGAGATACGTATTTAAAGTCCCCTTTCATTTAAAACCCTCTCATGCCAATTCCACCCCCACTCCCCTCGAAATGTCACAGTCCAAAGCATGAGTGTCAAGTCATATTCACCTAAGATCCTCTCTATCTAGCGGTACATGGTCATTGGCCCATCAACACTTTTGTAATCTCCATTGTATTTCTTGTACCTAAATGCTCATTAATTAAGGGAAAGAGTTTTATTTCATAGCACTGACTCCTGAACAGAGCCCACTAGATTTTGCATCAGCCACAGAGAAAAGCCATATCCAAGAACTAAGAGGAAAGCAGCAACCCTACATAACAATCCCAAGGCAATCAACCAAAACAATACCCAAAATCCTACGGTTCTTCTTAGTCCAAACATAGTCTAAAAAAAGAAAAGCTAGCTGGTTTACACAAAGCATTCAATTCATCAGTAAAAATAGTAGTCTATCTATCTGTGTATGTGTGTGTGTGTGGGGTTTCTTTCAAGAAAATCCAAATCCCGTCAACGTTCTTATGTCACAACAAGTGCCTTTCATGTCTACAAAACTGGCCCTGGAATCTGGCTGCCACTTCATTTTCCATTTAACAAGAAAAGTATAACTATATATGTAGAATGGATAAAGACTGGAACAGCAAATTTTAAGTATTTGTGGAATATTCATTGGCTTCTTTTCAATTTGGAATTAACAAGTTTGATCAGAATGTATCGGAAATGACAGCCATCCAACTATTTTTTCTAAGCATTACTTTTTCATTAATTATCATTATTTTTTATTATCATACTAAAACTGATATTTATGGGCGAATCCAAGAAAAATAACATTGGGGAAAAAGAAAAGGAGGCATCTGAGTCAACTGATAAGAACCACCTCTATTGACAATGCCCAAAGGTTGTTTTCCTGGACAATCCAAAAGTGCAAAAAGTACAGAAGGGGTATGCTTTTATCTTGTTTGTCCTTTCTCATAAGATTTCAATGGTTATAGTTCAGATTTTATTGAAAAGATGTTTCAGCATTTCATTTGATAATATTCTAACCTTCAGTAGATATTTTCACAATTTTACAAATCTATTCTATTACTATCCTAAGGCAGTCAAGCTGGCGAATCATCAGCAGGCTGTTTAGGAATTCCCTAAGCACCGAGAATCTACAGTCAACTAAAGCTCCTACTGCCAGCTGCTAAGAACTCAAGCTACTTTAACTTTCAATAAAAGATAAATATAGACTGCTTTATAGATCATTGTTTTATGATTCTGTGTTACATGGATTTGTTATGGTGTTTATTTATCGGTGTTTTTCTTATTTGCTGATTTCTTTCCGTTAGTTATATTTATCTTAAAATTTAGACACGTGCGAATGTGTGTGCATTGGAGTAGGTAATCGAGAAAACATATAAAATTTCATATACATTTGGAGTGATGATTATTAACAACAACCAATCCGTCCGTAACAAATGTTAAACTTCAGTTACAGTAATTTCGAACTCAAAATTTCAAATTGAGGTTCGTAACTTAGCATAAAACCTTTTTGGGTTGGACTGGTTGCACTGCTTCGCAAATGAACTGGTCCAACTACAGAATTCGTAGCTGTAGCCATTCCTTAAGCGTTTGTACCATTCTTATCTTCTATACCTAGTATATAACTAGATACATATTCTTCACTAAATATGTTTTTTCTCTTATAATGTACTTTGTGAGTGTTCACTTTTCATTTTCCCCATCGAATTTTCTATAATCAAATTTAAGATAAAGTAGTCTAACCTTACAAATACTAACAAAGCTTTTGGTTCCTCAACAAGGATGAAGCAGGATGACATCTGTGCATTTCAATAATACTGGCAAAATTAATTATCGTGATTGGAGTTCCAAGGACTTTAAGCTATCACCTGAACAAAAAAGTGAATACATTGCAGATGAAGATGAACTTGCAACACTCTCTTACATGTCAACTTCGAGCGCAAGCAAAACAGGCAATCATTTCTGCGTGAAGAGGGGCTGGATCGTAGACTCTAGGATTAGTCGCTGTAAGGTGGACACTTGAGTATCAAAAAAAAAAAAAAAAAAACAGGCAATCATTTTGTAACAAGTCCATGCCTAAATTAAGTAACAAAAAAAAGGCAGCAATGGAAAATATTAAGAAAAAACTTACAATGATACGAGGATGGGAATAAAGGGATATTAAAGATCAGATCATCAAAGATTTACAATGATCCTGAGTTTGATTAGACACATTGTTCAAGTCTTAAACAACTAATGGTTCAAAAGATCTTTTAATTTTTACGATTTTATAGGATAAAGGGAATATAGCTCAACACATTAATTGAATTACTTTATCAAATTTCATGTTGGGCGATAAAATCAGGTTTTGGCTTATGAAGAACACACACAGTGTTTATGCACATTTCCATATGCATAGAGACATGAAGTGTGCGAAAGTAAAGGTCTACTAAAGAGTACAAAAAATTGTTTCCGCCTCCATTTAGTGCATTTGCATACATTTCCCCCAAACAGTGAAATAGACATATGTGAAGATGCATACTAACTGCATCGCGACAGAAAAACCCTATGAAGCTTCACTGCTCCCTAGAATTGAGTTTGGGCCTTTCGTGCACAGCTTTGGTGGAAGGCAAAGAAGGCTTCCTTCTGGAGGGGGGGGGGAGCCATCAGTGAGTTCAAGCCAATTTACACTCAGGCTCATTCAAATTACAAATGAAACTTAATTTGAATGACTGAAATATAATGATTTATTTGTTACCAAGGTTATATTTCTTTGATGTCACATAAATATATGGAAGTTCAACAATACACTCATTTTTTTGTATCACTATTGAGAAATGAATTACAACGGAGTGGCATTACAATAGTATTTTTATAATCTTCTTCAGAGTGTGTGTGTGCGTGCTGATCTTGTACATAACAATAATAATTACAAGATGGTGATCAATTGTAAAATCACTTCACCAGGTAATTGTGAAATGATAATGTGAGTATTTACATCTGAAAGTTTATGTTTGGAACCACATTCAGTTATAACAAACAACTCAATTTCCGCCCCCCATAACTTAGTGCACTAAATTCGAAAATTATTTGTAGAAGACAGCCAACACTTGACTAAAAGACGAAGATATGTCGCTAAATAAAATAAGCACTACAAATTAGAAACTCGCATCCACACGAACAGTTCTAAACAGTAATCAAGTTGCAGTGGATGGATTCGAGCATCCTCCGAGGAAACAAGATAACTTGTCCCCTCATCGTTCCTCAAACAGTAGGAGCTTTGCAGCAGATATAAAAAATCAACGAAGGGAGCATGGTCCCCAGTCCCTTCATTTTTCCTTGCATACAGAAGTTGATTCCCTTTAAAGACAAGAATAAAGTCAATTGTACAATGTTTATACACAACTTGGTTGATAACAAGTGTGTTGAAAAAATCTTGGCCATTGATTTTTAAAACAGTCTTTCAAATAAATGGATGTGATGTTTGTCAACTCATGCATTGTAAACTAAGTTGTAAAATAAATTGTACAAGTAGCATGATTGTAAAGACAAACATCCCTCCCTAATAATATTTTGAGGAATTTGCAAAAATGTCCAATTTTACACAATTAAAAAAATGTCCACTTTTGATAATCTTTACAAAAATGCCCAAATTTGGCATCAAATTCTCCATTTTACCCTTAATGAAAGAATAAATAATTCTCAAGTTGTCTTTTATAAGTTGACACTAATATCGATAAGAGCAATGGTTTCCATGAGAAGCCACAATAATTATTGCTATTACCCATGCTTGTCCACTTGCCTGCACTTTTCTTTAGATATTAACAAATTATTTTTAGAAAATTGAAAAACATGAAATAACAAGCATTAACAAACAGAAAGAAATCCATGGTTTGTACTCCAAAAGAAGAAATAATTTGTTTATAGCAACAAATTTAATATCATACAAATTTGAATTCGAGTAGGCTCTCCTCATTTCTGGGCTGAAGGTATTTTTCTTTGTTATTTGATGTTTATTGAGAAGTGGTTTATCGTAATTGTCGTTATATATTTGATTTCAATACGGTAGATTGTCAAAATAAGTGGTAGATATTTGTCATAACATTCTTACATTACTTAGTTACATAATAATTGAAGGTACTTCTGTAGTTAAAATGTCATTAATTGTAGCATAATTTTTTTTGTAAAAATGGTAGTTGAAAATGAAGAAGATGATAAATGCATATAGTGAAGTGGAATATGTCATGTCACTATCAACATTTTATAGATATCGAGAATGGTACTTGAAATGTTGTTCGCTTCAATTACAAATGTTGAGAATGTTACTTTTAACGCCATTCTCGTCATTTAAAAATATCGAGAGTAACATTACAAATGCCATGACGAAATTAGGGAACATTTTTTTGTATATTGCTTGCGGATAATTAGCATATTCATTTGATGTATTCGTTATTAGTTGATACTATTTTTTGTTTATAGCATGCAGATATGGTTGATGTTATGAGATTCGTCGTCTCCTACAGTGGTACATTCGTCAACATTGACGACGAGTGGAAGTGGTTAGGCAATCAAACAACATCAATTATTGTCCGACGTGATATTGAATATGAAGAGCTTGTACATAAATTATTTGAGAAGCTTAATATTGACAGACTACAGTTTCGAATTCAACTAAAATTTAAAGCTCCAAACATAAACGTACCCCCTGCTAATGTAGCTGACAATGAGGCTTTGCAATGATACATTTCTGTTCATAAACAAGCAGCTTTGTGTGTAACTGCAGATGAATATGATGCTGGAGAGCAAGAATTGCATGTCAGGGATGGCATGTTTTGTGTGTAACTGCAGATGAATATGATGCTGGAGAGCAAGAATTGCATGTCAGGGATGGCATGTCCTCTCCAATAGAAGATGCACGCGATGCTGTCAGTGTGTGCGAACTACAATACCCATAAATGATTGATAACACGGCTGTAGGTTTAGGTGAAGAGAATTTGTATATTGAAAATACAATTCAGTCGATCGATCAATAGGAAATTAACAAGAATCAGATTTTCTTTACTAAGAAATAGCTGCACACAAGACTTCGACTAAATGCTTTGACTAAGAAGTTTCATTTCAAGGTTAAAAAGTCTAATCTCAGATCTCTTACCGTGTGTTGCGTCCACACCACGTGCTATTGGCTACTGCGAGCCTCCAAGATAAAAAGTACAGACTTCTTTAAGATTCGAAGGTACATACCTGAGCACACATATTCTTTGGACATTCGATGAAATGCGTGGATTCATGCAACGAGTACGCTGATTGGGCATCACATTACCAGACGATTGGTCGATGGAAACCAACCATACGTTCCTGCGAGCATTGTCGGGGATATACGAGTTCGGTGTATGAATTAGTTACAGTAAAGCGTGGCGGGGTAAAGAGAAGGGACTTCGAATTCTTCACGGTTCACGTGAGGACAGTTATCAAAAATTATCTTTATACTATCACATGTTAACTGAATGAATCCCAGGAACCGTCTCACACATTGAGCTCGACTCTAATAACAGTTCTTCTACTTTTTCTTAGCATTCGGGGCGAGCATACGTGGCTTTCGAGAGCACATGAGGTCGATAATTTACATTGACGGGAGTCATTTGAAGGGTCGGTATAAGGGAACACTACTAGTAGCTGCAACGCAAGATGGCAACATGCAAATATATCCTATTGCTTGGGGTGTTGTCAATGGGGAAACAAATGCATCATGGTATTGGTTCTTCACGAAGTTGAAAGTTATTGTTGATGATTCAAATCAACTAGTGTTTGTATCCAACAGGAAGAACAACATTAAGCGAGCAATTACGATGTTTTTCTCGCTTTCGCACCACGATGCCTGCATATGGCATATCGAGAAAAATCTCATTACTAGGTATAGTGGTCGAAATGTCATATTCCTTTTCAAAAATGCAGCACTCGCATGTCGTGTATCAGAATTCTAGCAAATGATGAGACAAATTCGGACCATTTGCCTAGCAATCGCATCTTATTTGGAATGTGCTGGTCCATCTACTTGGTCACAGGTAAATTTTGTTGGTAATCGGTACAACATCACGACTAATAACATTGCAGAGTCATAGAATTTAGTCCTCAGGCGACAACGAAGTTTCCCTATAACCTCATTCGTCCAACACATTACGACATTGATGCAACAATGGTTCTTCGAGTGGAGAAACGCATCTACCAACTGTTATACTGCCCTGACATCAAAAATGGAGGGGAAATTGAGACAATCTTTTGATGCCGGTGCAACATTGGATATACGAAATTTGGATGAACTCGTTTTCGAGGTGGCACAGGTGCAGAAATGTGTACTGTCAAATTTGTAGGTAAAACATGTTCATGCCAAGAGTTTCAGATGAGACAAGTTTCATATGCACACGCGTCACGCGCTGCGTGCTCAAAAGGTATATCACTGTACGACTTGTGCTCCCATTACTATAGTACGGAGTGTTGGCAAGCTTCCTACACCGAACTTCTTTACCCCGTTGGAATGGAGTCGAATTGGGTTATTCCCGATGCTATTAGTTCCATCAACATTTTGCCTCCAAATATACATATAGCACCAGGTCGCCCTACTATCCAACGTTGAAGGTCAAGAACTGAACGGTCTACCAGCACCCGAAAATGTGGCCAATGTGGTGGTTCTAGAGACAACAGGCAAACATGTAGGAACTCGACACGGAGAAGTAACACGTGCACTTGAATTACTAGTGTATTTTGTGTATGAAATCATTTGCTAACATGGACTATCCATGTGTTCAATAGATTTTTGTACATTTCATGGTTTCTATCATTTTCTTTCCAAATGTAATTGGTAGGGTTCAATTTTGTGTATGAAATGATTCGCTAAGATATATTATCAATGTGTTGAATAGATTTATGAGCATTACATGTTTTCTATCATTTCGTTTCTGAATGTTCTCGGTAGGGTTCGATTTTATTATCATGTAATTTCATGAAAACAAAAGTTAATAACTGCTTCAGTACTGTAATTTTCTTCATTATTATATACACAACTTGGTAATGAATACAAAAGAAAGCCATGCATGACTCGTTTTCTTATGTTACTGGCCATACTAAATAGTCGTCACAACAAAAGTAGAAAACCACTATGTGCTTGTTCGAGGTCACTATACATACAAATCGGTCATCACCACAAAAATTATCCATTATCCATATACCTATAAATATGTCATTGGATATGCTTAGACATTATAGATATACGATCGAACCTTCTACATGTCCTCCACAACGAACAAAGAGGACATAACACTGTCATTGTCATCATCGTCATCCGAGCTTATCACTATCACGTCATCATTTCTGATTGAAATCACCCCGAAATTGTCGTCTACCAAAGCTTGGTCTACTTCTTGTGGGACTTCCATTGGTACGTGATCACGATCGATGTTATGATTATCATCGCCAACATACAGTAGCTCAATTTCATCGATTAGATTAGGGAACGGATTGGGGTGAAGGTAAACCCTACGACGGCGGTTCGTTGCTTGAGGAATATATGGAACAACGACATTGATTTCGCCGTCGTCTTCTGAGTCGATGATAATGGGGTTGGCCGCTGAAGAGTCGGATACGGATACGTTCATGACAACATTAATATGTGGAGTCCGTTCAGTTGATGAAGACATATTCACCGAAAGAACTTGTTCACGTTAATATTTTGTTCAAAGAAACATGCTTGTATATTGAAGCCAATTCCATTATTTTATAGTGAACACTAAAGTGTGTATTACTGCATTAAAAGTGCTCACACCAACTCCACCTACTTGTATTTACATTTGATTGACATGTTGTGTCCCCATAATATCTCTTGCTTGTCCTATACGTCAATCTTAGCCTCCATTTCGCCCATTTTCGTTCCATTGTTAATCCTTGGAATAGTATTTATTGAGAAATGTGTAGTCCAAAAAGTAGGAAAATGTTGAACAAAAGTACAAATCGATGCAATTCATGACATTTCGTGTCGTTCCAACACTTTAATAGTTGTTATCGACATTCGTAATCCGATCATTCGACACTTGAACTTACATTAGATATCGTGTTAATATTTGTACCGAAAAAGGAAACGAGACACTTTTCGACATTTCATACATTTCTTGACATTTGTCGTGTAGTTCTCAACATTACATGCCTGTATATTTTGACACTTGACATTACATTTGTCTATAATGACAGTACAAGCATAAAAAATACATAAATATAGCAATGAACAACCATTCATGGACACCAGTGGTGAAATATAATCAACGGTCACACAATCAAAGTACAGCTAGCCACTACGACTTTTAACTATCGGGGGATAAAGAAAGTATTCGTTATGACAAAGATCTACCGCAATCTTTCGTCTGTATAGTGACATCCTGTCAGCAGAAATTGATTCTATTGGATGCCCTAAAACGAAACATTATATATATTTGAGTACAAACATTACGCAATTTAGCCTGTACAAGAAATGGTTTTACGTTAGTCGAAATTAATATATACAATAAATTAACTACTATAGTAAATAACAAGAGTTGAAATGCTCACCCATTATTCGCACATGGTAGATAGGGTATAATCTCCTGCTTCATTTGTTCATTTCTATGTTTATTTTTTATTTCTCTAGCGAAAAGGGGTGAACACTGCAATAATCCTTGAACCATAGTACATGTTGCTTTTGCGTGTGCCTTGATTGCATCTAGTGTGTGAACATTATTGCTACAGTCGTATATCTGAAATTTTCATTCAGGAATATTGACCAGAAAAAGATAACATTCATTGCCTAGATATGAGCTTGGAATTAATAAATACTCGCATCTCATCCACAGAAGACCAGCTATAGGCAATTTACCATTGATGTAGTCTTGTAGGCGAGTTCCATCCGGTTGACCTCTCTGGTTTCCCATTCAAAAGTTCAATTGCCACCTCATTTGATGAGAACACTCCTCTTCAAATTGAAAGTCCAAAATTGCATATTGTTTATTGACGAGAGTACAACCTTCATTCATACGCCGCCTCAATAATTTCAGCTTCAGCTCAATATGCTAATGAAATAAATACATGTAACATATATTAGACATATTAACTATGAAATCAAATTGATTGTGATTGCTAATCTTCACTTGCAATATTCAGATCCTTCGTCGGATCCATTAAAGTTCTCAGCATGTCTCTTCCATAGATATTGCCACTGCCATCGTCCAAATATGCACTGTATAACATAATTTAAATTATTGTCGAATAAATCAACAGATAATTTTTTACATTAATATAATAATGTTTAGCATTTGGACTATTAAGAATGAGTTAAATTTGTTACCTAGATTGATTTTTCGAAATCCAATTTCTAATGTTTTTGTGCTTTTTCATGTCGTAGTCTTCTAAGGAACGACATGTGGATGACGAAGACTATGTGTATTTCATCTTCTTTTCCCTTTCTCTTCTCCACATTTCAACACTTTCTATTGGTTGAGACGTTGATCTCTCCTATGATTGATCAGTAGGATTAGGACTTGCATGGAGAGGAACATCTTGCTGCATGGAACCTGTAATGACTTTCAAGTTGGATTTCCAGTTAGATAATTTGTTTAGCATATTCTCATTCTTTTCGTCAATGTAAGATCTCACAGAACATAAACTGGTATCAACATAAGACTGCATGTGCTCTTGTTGCTGTTGGAATAATTCTTCTTGCTTTTGGAGAATTTCCTGATAATGGGATTCTTGTTTCTGCGATTCCTGGGCAATATGAGTGTTAAACAAACTTAATAGAGAATTATCCATGTATGAATGCATGCCACATTGCATGTAAACTTGCAACGATTTGTTATGTTGTTTGAACAGCTGCTTCTGGCTTTCAAGGATCGCGTGGTTTAAAGCTCTTAATTTTTCAACAAATTATGCCTTCAAGTTGCCACATAGACCGGACACATCTGATATCGTATGCTGGCTGTACATACCCAACATTTCTTCCATTCGGTCTTTAGTTACATATCTATAGGAACCAGAAGCAGAACTAGGCTCAACTCGAGTTGAAGTTCTCGATGTACCACGACTGGTCGTTTCTTGCGCACGGATGTTATCTGGTATTGGTTATACTATATTATCTAATTCTCCATTGACAATGGCATCTAATATACTATATTCATTGTCAGCTGGCAGTGAAAGACTTGTGTATCACGGTGTTTGTAATTATTCTTCCATAGGCTGCAGCACTGCAATGACTTCGATCTGTAATCATAACAAACTATCAAAATAAATTTGTTGAATTGAACTTGTTAATAATTAAATGCGAATGTCATTCTATATTGAAAGGAAAAAATTCATACCTCTTTAGTATCCAAAAATTCCTTAATATTCGATTCCTTGAGTATTGTATTAGGCCTCTAATTATATATTTGTGGAATCTGCACCGTTTTATATCTACGGCGACCAAACTTTTGTCCAATCTGTGAAAACGCTTCATATATCCAATACTGTAACATAATTAAAGATAAATGTGATGTATATAATTTATTCTTTATACAAAGAAATCATACATAATATGTCTATAATTAGAATAGGAACAAAATACCTGAAATGCAAGTGGATAGCCTTGTACTGCATACTTACATTCTATTTGTTGGTTCTGTAGCATTCTTAGTATTCTTTCCAATTCTGACTCTTTCAATGAATTTAACAAAACGAAATATACTTTACAGTCTCATGGATACATAAGAAACTCATCAAGATGTTCAACCATGCCCAGAGTTCTATAATCAATTTGTCTTGAAGTCGATTTCAACACACATTCAACCAACATAACTAATCCCAACTCAAATTTATCTTCTTCATCTTCACACATGTGGAAAGCTTCAAAAAATATTCTATTGCTAATTCTTTTTGCACCATTGAAGTATTGATTTCTAAAACGATCGTTCTTATAATCAATTTCTATGGATGGTTCATGGCAAGGTAGTCCAGTAATGAGGTAAAATTCTTACATGCCAAACCCAGCAAAATGGTCATCTAACCGTACCCAAAGTTCATTATTTTTGCCATATGTACAAGTCTCATTATAAATTCGTGTACCAACTTACTAGTAAATCTTTCTTCTTCTCCTCTGAAAACAATTCCATAAATAAATTCATAAAAATTACTATACATCATAGAACATTGTTGATTTGCTTATATAAATTCTACAAAATCTTTAAAGTATTCACGATTTGGATACTGAATGATGGTAACAGAAAACCATTGTTTTAGAGAGAGAACGTATTTTAAAGATATTTGCATAAATTATACAAGAATTAATATTTTTAAACAAATCTAATTATTTTTTTACACAGCTTGCTACTAAATATATTATAAGTAAGTGTCAAATTATTCAAGAATTAATATTTTCATTTGATTTTACACATCTAGTATACTTAAAAAAAGTACTATTAAGTGTAAAATTATTTAAGAATTAATATTTTCAAGCAAATATAAATTTTTTTTTTACACGTCTTGTATTCTAAAAAAAATAAAATTAAGTGTAAAAATGTTCAAAATTAATATTTCAAATGAATCTAATATTTTTGTTTACACATATAGTAAAACATACTAACAGTAGGGATGGATTTAAAAAAAAAAAAAAGGTTTCATGGTCTCCGTGACACACGGTGTGCTTGTCTCGGTGACACGAAGGTGCGGAGACTACTGTCTTGTAATTAATGGAGATCGTTTTTCAACTAAATTGTTTTTTCGTGCCACAAAGATATTTTTTTCGATGATATTCAACTAACTGCTAAGTAGCAGAATTCTTGAACACAAATTTTGAATTACTTACCTTTTCCGATCAAATGAGCGCCTTTTTTAAGTGAATGTGGGAAAATCTTTCCGGCTAAATGTCTTTCAGAGTGAATGTGAGAATGAGACTTTAATTAAAACGTGTGGAGAGTGGGTGTACGAGAGTGAGTGAACGTGACAATTAACTCTAGCTAAATGTGTGGATGGGAGAGTGAATGTGAGGATAATGAGTGAATGTGAGAAGAAGTAGCTAAAAGTGTGCATGTGACAAGTCCTAGCTAATTGTGTGAGAAGGAGTAAATGTCAGAAAGAAATTTGTTGTGTTATGATAATTGAATGTTGTTGATAGATTCTGTATATAGTGAATATATTCGCTTGTTGTGTTGTGATAATTAAATCTTTTTCACACATTATGGATATATATTAATGGTTTCTTTACGCATCAATATTGTGACTTGTTGTGTTGCAATAATTGAAACTTTTTGACAAATTATAAATTTCTTTAATTTATTAAAGCTAATCGAGTTAATAAAAGTTTCCTTATATATATAGAGAGGTGTAATCGCATTATAAGAACTCAAACCAACTCCCACATTTTGACCGTGTTTATGGTGTGTCCCCATGTATGTCTTGACATTTCATCGTGTAAAGACATTTGAAATATTGTTATTGATGTTTGTATACCAAATAACTCGACAGTTGACGTGCATATATGAATTCTCGAGATTGCATTTCGTATCCTAAAGTTTTATACATTTCAGACATTTCACAACATAAAAAAAAATATTAAAAACAAAACGAATTAAATAAAAGAAAGTTACAAAATTTAAAGAATATATAAATATTATTTAATTAAAATTGAAATAATTAAATTTTATCATAAAGATAAAAGAATTAAAAATAATTTTGATTCAAAAAAATTAAAATAAATGGAGGAGAGAAAATCTTTCTCCATAACATTCTCCAATTTGGAGAGAGAGTCTACATGTTATGGAGAAGTTGTTCTCCATAACACGGAGATGATCCTCTCCGCGTTCCTCTTCGTGTTATGAACATGTTTCTCTCCATCATTTTGTTTCTTTTTATATATATTTATTTTTGTTTATATGGAAAATATTTTTTTTCCGATTTTTAATTTTTGTATTTATTTTCTCTTAATGCTAAAAAATTTCTTGACATAAAAAAAAATATATTAAAAACAAAATGAATTAAACAAAAGAAAGTTATAGAATTAAATAAAGAATATATAAATATTATTTAATTAAAATTGAAATAATTAAATTTTATCATAAAGATAAAAGAATTAAAAATAATTTTGATTCAAAAAAATTAAAATAAATGGAGGAGAGAAAATCTTTCTCCATAACATTCTCCAATTTGGAGAGAGAGTCTACATGTTATGGAGAAGTTGTTCTCCATAACACGGAGATGATCCTCTCCGCGTTCCTCTCCGTGTTATGAACATGTTTCTCTCCATCATTTTGTTTCTTTTTATATATATTTATTTTTGTTTATATGGAAAATATTTTTTTTCCGATTTATAATTTTTGTATTTATTTTCTCTTAATGCTAAAATTTATTTTTTCCAATTTTAATTAAATATTATGTATATGTTCTTTATTTAATATTTAATATTTGTAACTTTTTTCTTTAGTTTATGAATTTTTTTTGAAAATTACTATATCACCCATTTTTCCTTCATATTGTAAATAACTTTTAGTTCGATTAAAAATTCTTTTTAATTCTTTTCGTTTTGTAAGATAAATAAAACTATTTTAGTTCAAACTTTATCAATGTTTATAATTTGTATTGAAATTTTTATGTATAAAATTTTACATTGACTAAAAAAAAAAGTTTGACAAATTTCTTTAATTCAATAAAGCTAACCGAGTTAATCAATTTTTCCTTGCATCTCCTTTTTTTTATGTTCGAGTAGGATAACGAAAGAAAGAATTAATCTTTTGTTGTTATAGGTAAGAGCTTCAAAATACATAATTTATATTTTCTTTTAATTCTTTAATTTATTTTCACATACATAATTACACACAATTACACATATGTTCACATATTATTGAAACTAATTGAATGAATGAGTATCGAATTTTTATGTTTTACAAAAATACGTGTGACGTTAACATTTTTATTGAAACAATATTCTTCTTGATATTTCATTCATTTCTTGACATTTGAAGTGTAGTTCTCGACATTAAATGCCTGTCAGTCTGGACACTTGACATTACATTTATATAGAACGACATTTCAACTAAAGTACATTATTTCTCCACATTTCATTGGAACATTGACATTTGACGTGTAGTTTAGGATATGAAATGCCCGCATTTCTCGACACTTGATATTTCGTTTGTGTAGAATGACAGTTCGACTATGAGAAGAACAAAATACAGCAATGAATACAATACATGACAACCGTTTGTGAAATCTAATCAATTGTCACCTAATCATTACAATGCATGCCGGTAAAACATTTACTCTCTGTACCAATATATGAATCTCCATCAAAAATATTTACAAACTATGGACAACCATGTGGAAAACGGTTACTACATCACAGTAGGTAAGGCAACACAATGAGAACGAAGATGCGAAGACATAAAACAGCAATCGAAGTCATTATAACCAAATGCAGTCTATAATATTTTTCAACTGAAAAAACAGATGTTCTGGACAACGCCGATTAGTCTGAATATTTACTAATGCATAATACAAGTCCACTTTAGGAAATAATAAAGTTATAAACTGTTTTCAACATACAAGCTTTCGAACATGCCACTAACATATAAACCACAAGTTTGCATCCACAAAATGTTGGACAGCGAGTCCGTACCATGAACAAAAATATGAGAATTGCAGCGTGCACACACTACACACCCTTCTTACCTCTCCTACGATCGAATCGTCTGAATGGTGTCTTAGTGTTTGCACTAGGCATCTTCAATCTCAATGATCAAGGTCTACGTATGGGGAGATCAGCAATCTTTGAGGTTCAGCATGGATGGCAACATCAATTGGCGAAGCATCGATGGAGACAGCAAATGTAGGTACGATGTTTATAGTCTCTAATACACTATCTGGAGCAATATCAACTGACCTCTCGAATCTAACCCCAGCCATCGACATTCTGAACACATCATTGGTCTGGCAGCCAACTGCTTCGATTGCACCTTTTGGATGTCGTGTGTCCACTTCCCTATGTGGTGTGAAATTATGATCGTAACCATCATGGTGGGGCACATCTCCACCGTAATAGTCCTGAAATCTACCGTACTCATCGGCAACATTGTGACCCCCAATGTTAGTAGCCACTTCATCAAGCCTACGTCGGATCACATTGACCACATCAGTCATATGCTGCCTCAAACCGTGCACATGAGTCCCCATATCATTTTCCAAACTAGCAAATCTCGCATTCATTTCCTCCCTCAACTCGCCCCAACCTGCACTCAAAGGCCTCTCTTTATTCATTCAAGAGAAATTTGATCTCATCCGAAGACATGGGCCTCATGGGTGCTCGGTGGCACCTGGTGGAAAAAGATGGACGGTCGACGACGTGGTCACCATGATCTTCATCTCCACCTTCAGCGGGATGCAAATCTCGGAGACAAATTTCACCTGTGTTGCCTCTCTGAGACTTTTGTTGTTGATTGTTGTTTACATTGTGCATAACTTCACCTTTTGGTAGGTAATCCTATATTTCTGTTGACTGAGCAACGAGGCTGTCCGGAGCTTGGTCTACTTTGTCTGGTAAAGCAACTAAACCAGCAATATATGGCTGTAATTCTTCTATAGCAGTAGCATGCAGCGTCGCCCGTAAGTGCACCTATAAGGGAAAGAAAAAATCGTCAAAATGAAATATTAGTCATTCTGAAATTATAACAGGAATTTTATATGCAAGATGCTCACATGTATTTTCTTGAAGAAGTCTGAATATGTTCTGGACTAAGGTTGTCTTGTTGCAGTTCATCGCAACATCCTCGGAATATCGTCACCCGTCTTCGCGAATCAAGCTCCCAGCTCTAGGATAGCCTTGTACACCTACAACTTCATGATGAATAGAATGAAAGTTACTATATACAGAGGGACATAGCATGGGATGGGGAAAACGAAATGAAAATATGGAACATTTTCAAACACACTGTCCCCATGGGTATGCATTGAAGAAATCCAAGTCATCCACAATGGAAAGAGTTTCAGGATGTATCCCCATATTTTGGTCTCTGCAATTGAAGACCCCTTCAATAATCAGTGCCAACCCAATTTTGTAACGATCATTACATTGGGTACATTTCAGGAAAACATTCTCCAGGTCAGTACACGTTACTCGGTATCGCTCTACGGGTAAACATTTTGTCCCATAGCCGGGTTTTTCCTAGGATGTTGTCCAAATTATCACCTTTCGATACTTCACCACACTTCAACCCGGTGATTAATACAAACTCTGGCAGTCTGAATCGTGCAAACCTTTGGTTCACCTTGAACAAAACCTCGAAACTTTTGCTAAAAAACACCGATATATTCACCATTTTGTGAATTAATTGCCCAGACAGTTTCAGCTCCGACAACTTGGTAACATGTCCTATGCAACTTTCCTCGAACATACGATTTTGTTGTGCATCGAGTTTGTCGAGGAAAACTGTTATGTATTTCATGTTGCTGACCTGTGAAACTTGCACCGGGACGCGCTCTTCCTCTAGTACTTTGAATTGGTGTAAAGAAGCCATCTATATGTAGCAAAAAACACATAAAAAAGTATTAGGAGAATGTGAGAACAAAAAAAATTCTAAGAAATGACAACAGGAAAAAAATAAAAACTGAGTAACAATTGAAAATGCTTGCTATCTAATCGAATAGGTACCCATAAAGAATAGTGTGCAAGGTACTCATAAAGCATAGTGTACAAATTCAATGGAATATAATACATTAGAATTAAAACTACCTTTGAAATGATGACTAAGATCTATGTACACATTAGCATCTAACGCGTGATCACAAAGTTCAATTTCAAATTCAGTTTTTTTTTAAAGATAGTATGAAAAGTGTTTGTAGACATCTGCTTTATTCATGTGTATGTGTGTAACACAGGAAAGTAAGTAGTAATGTTTACAACTCATTTATTTTCTACACATTTAGCCTTCAACTTGAAAAGAAGGATAATATGACAATTCTCATGTATCCGAAATCAACTGTTCATTGTGCACAAACTAATCTACACATTAATAGTGCAACTACATCATAAAACTATGAATCTACTTTTGTACAGAACAATGTTATTCACTTATTACTTGGTGTGATGGTTTAAACCCCAACTACAAAGGAATCTTGTGAGAAGAGAAATGAATTCGTCCGTTAAATAATCTATGCATGTCTATATGAAGCAAGGTTAATGACTTTGAATTGGAGTCAACAATTTCAACTACGTTAAAGTGATGGATAAACACGTATAGGCAGCCTATATAATATACTTTACACACATATTTGGAGGCAGCCAAGAATATATTACACATACACGCCTATGGAAAATGAGGGGGCAACCAATATTTCACATTTTTACACACTCATTGGAGGCTGAAAAATGAAAATTACACGTATACGTAAGACAGTCCCCTTGACAATAAAACATTGGTGCTTGTTGTTATTTTATATTGATATACATGCACAAACAGAGCAAAATAAGAAGAAAAAAAGGTTGTTGCTGTTGGTAGCTATTCGGGGAGAAACACAAAGCCAATATACACGCCAAGAATTGCCGGCTACCTTTATTATCTATACATATACATATAAAATCAAAGCACTGGAGGAGAAATGTATACATGCACAGAAGGAATTTATTGGGCTACATACACACACAGGAAATTAAGTTTGTACACCAAGTTTTGAGCTAATTAATTAACATATACACATATATAAAACATAATAACGAGAAGTCTACTAAACTCTAACTAAAATTTGCAATCATCAAAAGTTAAATACAACATTGTAAAATCAAATTAGATGAAATACACATTAAAATTATAACAGCAAACAATAAAATAAAATAAAAAAGATGTATCTATGTAAAGTTATCTTGTTGAAGGTAATTAAGGAAGACGGAAGCGGTTAGGGGATGAACGGAAAGCTCGAAGGTGTGACAACTCTTCACGATGGCTCTTCACTTCCAATTAAATCAGTAAATTGTAGCATTGTATTTCTGGGTTTCTAAGTTGAGAGGGAAGATTTCACATTTAGATGAAATTTGAATGAAGAACAGGAATAAAGTCTTATGTTTTTACTTGACCCATTTTTCAATTCAAATGACCAGACAGACTTATTTAATGTGATTGGCATTTGTACTTTTTGAAACAAGGAGCATAGGTTATGTGTCCTAATTTTATTGACAACACAATTTTTAATGATGCGATACAATTTGAATACAACTTTGGAATTAAAAATTGCAGGCAAGGGTACTCTTGTCCAAATAATTGGAAAATGGACATTGGGAAAAATTTGGACATTTTTGCAAATGTCCACACAAAAATGGACATTTCAGGCAATTTTCTCTAATAATTAATTTTTTATCACAACACACAAGTTGGTTACAACAGGATAANACCAAATTGACCAAACTGTATCCCTATAATGTGCACGTTTGAAATAAGTCTACCACATTTAAATTGCTAACTCAGAAGAAAAGCCTAGTTTAGACAAAACCAAAGTTACACAAAATAATAATAATAAGAATAATAATAATAAATAAAATGAAAAATTGGAAGCTGTAGTTAAATTTCTTCAGCATAACTTTATAAAAATGACCCTTTCAGCAAGAAGACAAGCTTTATTGGGAGTACCAACACCGACAGCAATTAGTTAACACCAGCCGAGTCAAATCTTTCTTTTGATTCTTTGAGAGACTCCGCAAGTTCCAGCTAAAAGATGCAA
>NW_019247517.1:0-258 GCF_002742605.1 Olea europaea var. sylvestris | reverse complement strand
GATCCCTATAATTACAAAATATGCAATCAAATTTCCCTAAAAATCAGGAAACTGATTTGCCCCTGATTTGGTGTGATTCTCAAGAGGCCAGTGTAATGCAACACAGGGCAGGGCGACTTTTTGGCCTCCACTTTTTTTGTTCTTATTTTATTCTAACTTATTTTTCTCATGGTTAATCACTTCCAAAATCAATCCTCGTTGTCATTTGAACAATATTCCAATAGAATATGACCTATATTACTTTTTTAACCAAAAAAA
>NW_019247516.1:0-1414 GCF_002742605.1 Olea europaea var. sylvestris | reverse complement strand
GGATATATTGATCTTTTGATTATACAATTAAAGAAATCAAAATCCGAAATTTAAAGTTCAATTCAATAAACTATCGAATCAGAAACCAAGACAATTACGAAAATACATTGACCTCGTGATTATCCAATTTACGAGTCTCACTTTGGTTGGTTGAATGCTACGAGAATTAACCCGATAAGTTCGATAGATTGTTCGCGAAGAACAAGTAGAAAGCAAAACTTGCCTCTTAATTTTCAATACGCCAAAAGTCCTTGATACAATGAAAATAACTCCTATTTATATCAAAACCCTAAAACCTAATTAAAAAAAGGTATATCCTAGAGATAGTAAAATATTAGAATTATAGTGTAAAAAGGAAACTCGCCAAAACTGAAAATTCGGTGCTGAAATTGGTCTATGCGACCGTACCGTGTGTTGCCATGGTGTCGCATAGACCACGCGAAAGGTGCTGGACAATTCCCTGCTCCCTCTTGTGCGACCGCATGAGCTGCAACACCATGCGGTTGCATGTCTCCCGGTTGGACTCCTCTTCAGCCTTTTGACTCATGTTGCCTCCAAATGTTTCGGCCATTGACCTTCCCACCTTACACTTGGACTTTGGCATCTTCTCTTCAATCTTTTGATCTCCATAACTCGACCAAGCAATTGTGTGACTTTCATTAGCTCCTCGAGATCTTGAACATGGCTTTGGTTTCTTCCAATTAATCATCACTTTTTCGATAATTGGCCGCGCATCCCGAAGCTATCAGTTTATGTATAATATTATTTTATTGGAGAATTTGTGATTAAAAATAAGAGAGAGAAAAATGTATTATAAATTTAATAGGGCCCAAACGAGGGCTAAATAAATTAGAGGCAATTAAGTTTTTTGACGGTCGGCCGCCGACAAGCTTAATCGTGAAGCTAAGTAATTGTCATGTGTCCTACTATTCTTATGCTATGTGTCTCCTACAGGATGCACCTAGTTTAAAATTTATTTAAATTTTCTTAATTATTATTTTGCAAGAAAAAATTCACTCCCTCCCACTTGAAAGTGACTTATATTTGTAACATACAATAATCAAAGAGTAATGATATTTATAGTCGCTCATTGAGGTAGTCGTCTTACGTGACATCTTATATGATGATTTGTGATTTGATGTATTAATATGATAATTTTTTATTGTCTTATGCATCAAATCACTAACTGCTACATTTATGTCACGTAGAGCGACCGAGATAATGAAATACTACAAATAACATTATTCATAATAAAAACATTTTTCTTCTAGTGAATCTCTTGCTTTTAAAAATAGCTTGATTTAAGAGCAAACATTTTAGATATTAATGACTTTGCCTTACTAATTTATTTTAATACAAATTGTATATTATTTTCATACATTTTATCTAGTGATGGCAGCAGGTGGGACGGGGA
>NW_019247515.1:1060-1414 GCF_002742605.1 Olea europaea var. sylvestris | reverse complement strand
AATGGTTGATCGGAAACAAAAATCGCGCCAGGGGCAATTTCGTCATTTTTCGCGACTGTGTCGGAATGGGCTAAATTTTGACAGGTTGATCGGAAACAAAAACTGCGCCGGGGGTGCAATTTCGTCATTTTTCACGACTGTGTCAGAATGGGCTCAAATTTGACAGGTTGATCGGGAACAAAAACTGCGCCGGGGGTGCAATTTCGTCATTTTTCACGACTGTGTCAGAATGGGCTCAAATTTGACAGGTTGATCGGGAACAAAAAACCTCGCCGGGGGTGATTTCGTCATTTTTCGCGACTGTGTCGGAGTTGGCAAAAATTTGACAGGTTGATCAGAAACAAAAATCGCGGC
>NW_019247515.1:0-892 GCF_002742605.1 Olea europaea var. sylvestris | reverse complement strand
GAATGGTTGATCGGAAACAAAAATCGCGCCAGGGGCAATTTCGTCATTTTTCGCGACTGTGTCGGAATGGGCTAAATTTTGACTGGTAGATCGGAAACAAAAAACCGCGCCGAGGGATATTTCGTCATTTTTGTCGACTGTGTCGGAATGGGCTCAAATTTGACAGGTTGATCGGAAACAAAAATCGCGCCAGGGGTAATTTCGTCATTTTTCGCGACTGTGCCGGAATGAGCTCAAATTTGACAGGTTGATCGGAAACAAAAATCGCGCCAGGGGTAATTTCGTCATTTTTCGCGACTGTGCCGGAATGAGCTCAAATTTGACAGGTTGATCGGAAACAAAAATCGCGCCAGGGGTAATTTCGTCATTTTTCGCGACTGTGCCGGAATGAGCTCAAATTTGACAGGTTGATCGGAAACAAAAATCGCGCCAGGGGTAATTTCGTCATTTTTCGCGACTGTGCCGGAATGAGCTCAAATTTGACAGGTTGATCGGAAACAAAAATCGCGCCAGGGGTAATTTCGTCATTTTTCGCGACTGTGCCGGAATGAGCTCAAATTTGACAGGTTGATCGGAAACAAAAATCGCGCCAGGGGTAATTTCGTCATTTTTCGCGACTGTGCCGGAATGAGCTCAAATTTGACAGGTTGATCGGAAACAAAAATCGCGCCAGGGGTAATTTCGTCATTTTTCGCGACTGTGCCGGAATGAGCTCAAATTTGACAGGTTGATCGGGAACAAAAATCGCGCCGGGGTCAATTTCGTCATTTTTGTCGACTGTGTCGGAATGGGCTCGAATTGACTGGTTTATCGGAAACAAAAGCCGCGCCAGGGGCAATTTCGTCATTTTTCGCGACTGTGTCGAAATTGGCTAAAATTTGACAGGTTGATC
>NW_019247514.1:0-1414 GCF_002742605.1 Olea europaea var. sylvestris | reverse complement strand
TCCCTCATAGGTCACGGCGAAGTTGTGAGTTCAATCCGAAAGGGTCGCTACATTTCCAAAAAGTACTTATGGGCCCAAAACGGGCATCGTGTGTAAAAGTTACGCTCAATTCTCCGTACACCGACTATCCAAGCCTTCCAAACATAAAATTGCTCATTCTTTCGAAAAATGGCAGAAATCCTTCATACATCACGATGAAGTGGTGAGTTCAATCCGAAACGGTCGCTACATTTCCAAAAATTACTTATGGGCCTAAAACGGACACCGTGTGCAAAAGCTGTGCTTAATTCTTCGTACGCCTACTATCCAAGCCTTCCAAACATAAAATTGCTCATTCTTTCGAAAAATGGCCGAAATCCCTCGTAGGTCACAACGAAGTTGTGAGTTCAATCCGAAAGGGTCGCTACATTTCCAAAAAGTACGTATGGGCCCAAAACGAACACCGTGTGCAAAAGCTACGGTCAATTCTTCGTACGCCGACTATCCAAGCCTTCCAAACATAAAATTGCTCATTCTTTCGAAAAATGGCCGAAATCCCTCGTAGGTCACAACGAAGTTGTGAGTTCAATCCGAAAGGGTCGCTACATTTCCAAAAAGTACGTATGGGCCCAAAACGAACACCGTGTGCAAAAGCTACGGTCAATTCTTCGTACGCCGACTATCCAAGCCTTCCAAACATAAAATTGCTCATTCTTTCGAAAAATGTCCGAAATCCCTCATAGGTCACGACGAAGTTGTGAGTTCAATCCGAAAGGGTAGCTACATTTCCAAAAAGTACTTATGGGCCCAAAACGAACAACGTGTGCAAAAGCTATACTCAATTCTTCGTACGCCGGCTATCCAAGCCTTCCAAACAAAAAATTGCTCATTCTTTCGAAAAATGGTAGAAATCCCTCATAGGTCACGACGAAACGGTGAGTTCAATCCAAAAAGGTCGCTACATTTCCAAAAAGTACTTATGGGCCAAAACGGACACCGTGTGCAAAAGCTACGTTAAATTCTTCGTACGCCGACTATCCAAGCCTTCCAAAAATAAAATTGCTCATTCTTTCGAAAAATGGCAGAAATCCTTCATACATCACGACGAAGTGGTGAGTTCAATCCGAAACGGTCGCTACATTTCCAAAAATTACTTATCGGCCTAAAAACGGACACCGTGTGCAAAAGCTGTGCTTAATTCTTCGTACGCCGACTATCCAAGCCTTCCAAACATAAAATTGCTCATTCTTTCGAAAAATGGCCGAAATCCCTCATAGGTCACGACGAAGTTGTGAGTTCAATTCGAAAGGGTAGCTACATTTCCAAAAAGTACTTATGGGCCCAAAATGAAAAACGTGTGCAAAAGCTACGCTCAATTCTTCGTACGCCGGCTATCCAGGCCTTCCAAACAAAAAATTGCTCATTCTTTCGAAAA
>NW_019247513.1:0-1414 GCF_002742605.1 Olea europaea var. sylvestris | reverse complement strand
GAATTGCTAGTCTAATTCAACTGGAATCGAGCCAATCAAAAGTGGTTTTTGATTTATTGATAACTTCGGGTTTGTTCCTTTTTACCGAATTGCTAGTCTAATTCGATTGGAATCGAGCCAACGAAAAGTGGTTTTAGATTTCATGATAACTTCGGGCTTGTGCATTTTTGGTGAATTGGTAGCCAAATTCGATTGGAATCGAGCCAAAGAAAAGTTGTTTTTCATTCCAAGATAACTTCGGGTTTGTTCATTTTTGGCGAATTGCTAGTCTAATTTGATTAGAATCGAACCAATGAAAAGTGGCTTTTGATCTCATGATAACTTCGAATTTGTTTGTTTTTGCTGAATTTCTAGTCTAATTCGATTGGAATCGAGCCAATGAAAAGTGGGTTTTGATTTATGATAACTTCAAGTTTGTTCATTTTTGGCGAATTGCTAGTCTAATTCAATTGGAATCGAGCCAACGAAAAGTGGTTTTAGATTTCATGATAACTTCGGGTTTGTTCATTTTTAGCGAATTTTTAGCCTAATTCGATTGGAATCGACCCAAAGAAAAGTTGTTTTTCATTTCAAGATAACTTCGGGTTTGTTCATTTTTGGCAATTGCTAGTCTAATTTGATTAGAATCGAGCCAATGAAAAATGGCTTTCGATGTCATGATAACTTCGGGTTTGTTCGTTTTTGACGAATTGGTAGTCTAATTTGGTTAGAATCGAGCCACTGAAAAGTGATTTTTGATTTATGATAACTTCAAGTTTATTTGTTTTTGGCGAATTGCTAGTCTAATTCGATTGGAATCGAGCCAACGAAAAGTGGTTTTAGATTTCATAATAACTTCCGGTTTGTTCGTTTTTGGTGAATCTAGTCAAATTCGATTGGAATCGAGCTAATGAAAAGTGGTTTTTCATTTCATGATAACTTCGGGTTTGTTCATTTTTGACGAATTGCTAGTCTAATTCGATTGGAATCGAGCCAAAAAAAGTGGTTTTTCATTTCAAGATAACTTCGAGTTTGTTCATTTTTGGCGAATCGCTAGTCTAACTCGATTTCAATCGAACCATTGAAAAGTGGTTTTTGATTTATGATAACTTCAAATTTGTTCATTTTTGGCGAATTGCTAGTCTAATTAAATTGGAATCGAGCCAATGAAAAGTGATTTTAGATTTAATGACAACTTCGGGTTTGTTCATTTTTTGCGAATTGCTAGTCTAATTCGATTGAAATTAAGCCAATTAGAAGTGGTTTTTGATTTCACGATAACTTTGTGTTTGTTCGTTTTTGGCGAAGTTCTAGTCTAATTCGATTGGAATCGAGCCAAGGAGAAGTGGTTCTTGATTTCATGATAACTTCGGGTTTGTTCATTTTTGGCGAATTGCTAGTCTAATTCGATTGGAATCGAGCCAACGAAAAGTGA
>NW_019247512.1:0-1414 GCF_002742605.1 Olea europaea var. sylvestris | reverse complement strand
ATTGACCCGTCGGATGATGAATCCACCATGCTCTTGACGGATGGAAGTAATCCAGTGTAGAAAAATCGGATTTGTGTCTTTTTATCAAAGTCATGCTGAGGACACTTCCTTAACATATTTTGAAGCTATTCCAAGCCTCTTCAAATGATATAGACTCGCCTTGGTTGAATATAGATATGTCATGCCGCATTTTTGCTACCTTGGTGCAGAATTTGTGGGTTAGCTCGTTCCAAGTGGTGATGCTTGCGACGGGAAGTGAATCCAACCATTCAAGTGCTTTATCCTGCAAGGTGTGTGGAAACAATCGCAGTCTTATAGCATCCTTTGAGATACCCCGGGTACCTAAAGTGTTGGCACATATCCAGAAATTGGGATATGTGTGTATGTGGATTCTCACTAGCCATCCCGTCGTATTGATGCCCATTCTGAAATAGTTGAATTACATTTGTTTTCAGCTGGAAGTTCGGTTGCCCAAATGAAGGATACACAATGCTAGATTAACTTTGGACCACCAACGGTGCCATGAAGTCCCCAAGTACCATATTCCCTTCATCTTCAACCCCCGCGCCTTTGTTGATTTGAATTACCGGACGATTTTACTCATTAGCCATCTGTTGTGCCGCTCTTACTTCTTTTTGCCTGTGACGAAATGTGCGTTCAATCTCTGCATCAATGGAAACCAAATTTTGATCAGGTGATCTTTGCATACAAGCCCTGAAATAGCAAAATAACACAAAATTAAATTAAAGTAAACAATAACTAAGTCTAATAAGCTAACTACTACTAATCTAGGTAAGTTCGAATTAGTGTCACAATAGATAAAATTAAACTAAATTTCAATTTCCAGCAACGGTGTCAAAAACTTGTTCACAAAATTCTTTTTTTCGATTTAAAACCCACCGCAAGTGTACGGTTCGTTAACAAGTAGTAAAATGGATTATGAGTCCATGTATCAATCCCACAAGGATTGAATTAATTCAAATCAACCTATTATGACCTTAACCAAAACACGAAAGTAAGATTTATGTATTGTGATTTAACTAAGGAAGATGTGACCTATGATACAATTATGAGTGAGAAACTTATATTAAGTGCAAAATGACCTGGACGCAATCTACGTGAATTTTTGGAATTAATGAATTTACTAACGCACTAGGATCACGAATTCCCAAGCAACACTCGTTCAACTTTTAATTATGCAAATTTGACACACATTCCCATAATTGATGAATCAATATTCCTATTTTAATTTAGAAATTTCTCTCAAGTAATGCCAAACCTATCCCAATATGTGATTCGACTATATCTCTATGACGAATACTAACATACAGGAATGCATTATGATTTCTTGAATATTCAACAATTCATACAAGCCATAGAGGTATATTTCTATTCCCTATCGGACCCTATGATG
>NW_019247511.1:0-1414 GCF_002742605.1 Olea europaea var. sylvestris | reverse complement strand
CATGTACACAATGGTGTACACTTTAGTTTACACTTTGCCACGTAACATTACCCTGTTGGACAGTTTAAATTTCAAGTAGTTTTCCCATCCAATTGACACTTGACAACAATGCAAATGTCGAACAACGTGTTAAAAATTAGTGTACAAATAGTAAAGTTCTACCGGTAAGTACCGTCCCTCATGTACAGTATGGTGTACACTTTAGTATATACTTTGCCACGTGACATTACACTATTGGACAGTTTAAATTTCAAACAGTTTTCTCATTCAATTGACACATGACAACAATGCAAGTGTCAAACAATGTGCTTAAAATCAGTGTACAAATAGCAAAGCTCAATCGGTAAGGACCTTGCTACATGTACACCATAGTGTACGTTTTACTTTACACTTTGCCACGTTACATTACACTGTTGGATAGTTTAAATTTCAAATAGTTTTCCCATCCAATTGACACTTGACAACAATGCAAGCGTCAAACAACGTGCCAAAAATTAGTGTACAAATTGCAAAGATTAATCGGTAAGAACCTTGTGACATGTACACTATGGTGCACACTTTAGTTTACACTTGACCACGTGGTAAGGACCTTCCCTCATGTACACTGTTGTGTACACATTAGTATACACTTAGTCATGTGACATTACCCTGTTGGAAAGTTTAAATTTCAAATAGTTTTCCCATCCAATTGATACTTGACAACAATGCAAGCGTCAAACAACGTGTCGAAAATCAGTGTACAAATAGCAAAGTTCAATCAGTAAGGACCTTGCTACATGTTCACCATGGTGTACACTTTAGTAAAAACTTTGCCACGTGACATTACCTTGTTGGACAGTTTAAATTTCAAACTATTTTTCCATCCAATTGATAATTGACAACACTGCAAGTGCCAAACAATGTGCCGAAGATCAGTGTACAAATAGCAAAGTTCAATCAGTAAGGACCTTGCTACATGTACACCATGGTGTACACTTTAGTTTACACATTACCACGTGGCATTACGCTGTTGGACAGTTTAAATTTCAAATAGTTTTCCCATCCTGTTGACACTTGACAACAATTCAAGCGTCAAACAACGTGTCAAAAATCAGTGCACAAATAGCAAAATTCAATCTGTAAGGACCTTGCTACATGTTCGCCATGGTGTACACTTTAGTTTACAATTTGCCACATGACATTACACTGTTGGACAATTTAAATTTCAACAGTTTTCCTGTCCAATTGACACTTGACAACAATGCAGGCATTAAACAATGTGTCAAAAATCAGTGTACAAATAACAAAGATCAATTGGTAAAAACTTTGCGACATGTACACTATGGTGTACACTTTAGTTTACACTTTGCCACGTGTCATTACCCTGTTGGAAAGTTTAAATTTCAAATAGGTTTCCCATCCAATTGACACTTTA
>NW_019247510.1:0-1414 GCF_002742605.1 Olea europaea var. sylvestris | reverse complement strand
CCCTATTAGACACTGTAAATTTCGAACAGTTTTTCCATCCAATTGACACTTGACAACTTCAACCGGTACGACCTTTTCTACATTACTCTATGGTGTACACTTTAGCTTACACTTTGCCACGTGTCATTATCCTGTTGGACCCTTTAAATTTCAAACAGTTTTTCCATCCAGTTGACACTTGAAAACAATGCAAGTGTCAAACAACGTGTCAAAAATCGTTGTACAAATAGCAAAGTTCAATTAGTAAGGACCTTTCTACATGTACACTATGGTGTACACTTTAGTTAACACTTTGCCACGTGACATTGCCGTGTTGGACAGTTTAAATTTCAAACAGTTTTCCTTGTTGGACAGCTTAAATTTAAAACAATTTCTCCATCCAATTGACACTGGACAACAATGTAAGTGTCAAACAACGTGTCCAAAATCTGTTTACAAATTGAAAAGTTCAATCGGTAAGAAACTTTCTACATTACACTATGGTGTACACTTTAGTTTACATTTTTCCACGTGTCATTACCCTGTTGGACACTTTAAATTTCAAACAATTTTCCCATCCAGTAGATACGTGACAACAATGCAAGTGTCAAATTACGTGTCAAAATTCGGTGTATGAACTGCAAAGTTCAATCGGTAAGAACCTTGATACACGTACACTATGGTGTACACTTTAGATTACACTTTGCCACGTGACATTACCCTGTTAGAAAGTATAAATTTAGAACAGATTTTTCATCCACTTGACTCTTGACAATAACGCAAGTGTCAAAAATCGGTGTACAAATAGCAAAGTTCAATCGGTAAGGACCTAGCTACATGTACACTATGGTGAATACCTTAGCTTACACTTTGCACCCTGTTAGACAGTATAAATTTAGAACAATTTTTTCATCCAATTGACACTTGACAACAATGCAAGTGTCGAACAACGTGTCAAAAAATAGTGTACAAATAGCAAAGTTCAATCGTTCAAAAAATTCTACATGTACACTATGGTGTACACTTTAGCTTACACTTTGCCACGTGACATTACACTTTTGGATAGTTTAAATTTTAAACAGTTTTCCCATCCAACTAACACTAGACAACAATGTAAGTGTCAAACAACGTGTCCAAAATCTGTGTACAAATTGTAAAGTTCAATCGGCAAGGACCTTGCTACATTAGACTATGGTGTACACTTTAATTTACACTTTGCCACGTGTCAAAATTCGGTGCACAAACTGGAAAGTTCAAACGGTAAGAACCTTGATACATGTACACTATGGTGTACACTTCAGATTACACTTTGCCACCTGACATTACCCTGTCAGAGAGTATAAATTTAGAATAATTTCCATCCAATTGACACTTGACAACAATGCAAGTGTCAAAAAAGTGTCAAAAATTGGTGTACAAATAGCAAAGTTCAATC
>NW_019247509.1:0-1414 GCF_002742605.1 Olea europaea var. sylvestris | reverse complement strand
TATCTGAAAAATCCTTAATGGTTAATAAAAAATTTGGATTACAATAAATTATTCCATTATTATTATTCATATCAACTTCTATACTAGCAATCATACTTTTATCTATATTATTAATTCTTTCACCATATATAATAACTAGAACCTTACATCTTAAATTTTTCCTCATTAATCCTTTTATTCCTATAACTATTAATCCTAAATGCATGAATCTAAAATTTTTCTTTTTTAATTCTCTCTCTGAATCTTCTGATATTAAATTTAATTTTCTTACTTGGTTTCCTATACATTGAACAAATACTTCTCTACTATGTCTGAAAATTGTGTTCTTGTCTCAAAAATTCCTCTATTATATAATATCTCTGGGTTAAGAATTCTTAATTCATTAGTTTGAAATCTTAAATAATCTTGTTGCGGATCTATAATTTCTTCTATATTTTGATTATATTATACTGGTCTATTTAAAACTCTTTCTATTATGTTTCTGCTTATACTTGAAGTACTATTTTTAGATGTAGATGCTTCTTTGTTTATTGTTCTAGATCTTACTAAGAAAGGATTTGTACTCATCTTGGAAATTTATACTCTTTAGGTAATCTTCTAGTTACTTTTTCTTTTCCTGTTTCTCTAAAACTTAAATTTTCTAATGTATTTGTTAAAACTTTTAAATCTTTTTCTACACTTGATGTAGATGTTATTTCTATCTCTTTAGATTTATTAGAATCTAAAATTCTTTTTATTTTTGTTAAATCTAATTTAGACAAAGAATACAACATGTAATAAGATGTCTAGAAGATAAATGTGTAGAATTACAAATTCAAAAACAACTTAAAAAGACATATTATAAATTTTGTAAAGATATTTTTACCCCACAAACTTATGGAGCCTCTAGTTCAAGAAAAAATAAATATAGTAATAAAGAAAGAAATAATAAAAGACCTTTTAAGAAAAGATACTTTCTTAGACAATCCAATAAAAGAAAACCATATTTAGATGAAAAAAGACATATTGGGAAATTTAAACCAGAAAGAACTTATAAAAATAGACTTAGCTGTTATGTTTGTAATAGTAATGGGAATCTTTCTTTTCAAAAAGTTCTGACATCTTTTCTAATAATGAAATTTAGTCAAAAAGTCTATAGTCTAGTGATAAAAAAGTCTTCAGCTTTTTCTTCTTTTCTTCCACCAAAAATTGTCTTGTTCTGTATTATTGAGAATCTTATCATGTATCAAGATTATGGCGTGCCACTGATGAAAATGACATCCACTGTCTGAATTATTGTATAAAAAATCTGGATTACAATAAATTATTCCATTATTATTATTCATATCAATTTCTGTACTAGCAATCATACTTTTATATATATTATTAATTCTTTCATCATATATGGTAACTAGAACCTTACATCCTAAATTTT
>NW_019247508.1:0-1414 GCF_002742605.1 Olea europaea var. sylvestris | reverse complement strand
CAAAGGCTGAGACCCTAGTATGACTTTGGGCTGGACTGAACTAGATCCCAAAATAATAAGAATTCTGCTGAACTGCCAAAAAATGGCTAACCTAAGGGATGATCGTCTCTCACATTGTTGTGGGTCCCGTGTCAATAAAAAAATGTCGACCTCTCCAACATGTGTGTTTTTTGTCAAGGCCTCTGTCATGACCTATGTTGCTGTAGCAAGCTCCAAATAAGAATAACCAACATAGGAGAAGTCAATAAATGACCTTCCCATGAGTTCCACGGTTTTGTAACCATAGTTACATGACTAGCTGGTGAGTTATGTTGGTGTAGGGATTTGCAATGGCCGGGAAATAAACTGAAATTGGAGAAATTGCAACAAATATAATCAAGTCGATGAAAAACTTTAAAATATTTCAAAAAAGATGAACTCACATATGCAAGAAAAATATAGCTTTCAGAAAGAAGATGAAAGAGAATTATAGCATTCCATATACTTGCCTTATATCAGTTATGAAACCAACAAACTTGTTTATAGATTGTAAAACAACTCTTTCAAATAGTTGTAATCCTTCTTAAGAGTCACAACCATTCAAAAAGTTAGTTACATAAAAGATCACCTATGAATGAGATGAAAAATCCGTCCAAAACATGAACATACATGTCCAAACACAACGTTATTTGGAATTTCTCCAACAATGCTCCACCATTAAAAATGGAGTTTTGAAAAATCTCTTCAAACAACTTCACTGAACTCGTGCATGTATGAATGTGTCTTTAGAGTTGAACCTCTACGGTGATAAAAGTCTTAACTGTTAACTAAGGTCATGGTACATAAGTTTTGAACCTGTAACCTTATGTGGCTATCAGGAAACACTTTATGCACATGTTTGCATGTACTTAATTTCATAGGCCGATACGTGGATGACCATTTGTTGTTTATTTTTTATTTTCATGAAAGTTTTAAGCAGTTAGCGAAACCACCTAGAGACACGTCATCCTTAACTTTCATATAGGTCAACTCATCAAGAATACTCACGTACCATGCATTATGAGGGAGGTTAACATGTGTCCCTTGCATATGTTATGTTGATTGAGGGTATCAACATGAGGATGCTCATGAGCAATCACTTGATTAGCTCGCAAGGGTTCTAATAATGATTGTGAGAGGAAATCCTCTCAGATTGATGTACTTGATTGACATAGATGTAGGAAGTTATCAAGCAACTCAAACAGATGGATCTCAATCGAAGGATATAGGTTCACCTAAAGGGAGTTTGCGTGATTCGCCAACACTATTTATATCAACTTGCTCATTTACTTGGCTCTAATAAATAGGCTTAATCCTCCCCATAATTGGCTCGATTACTTGCTCATTTGTATCAACTTTTCTCACTCTAGAGAAAAGTTTCAACGCATTCATTCTC
>NW_019247507.1:0-1414 GCF_002742605.1 Olea europaea var. sylvestris | reverse complement strand
AAATCCATCATACGTCACGATGAGGTTTTGAGTTCAATGCAAAAGGCTCGCTACATTTCCAAAAAGTACTTATGGGGCCAAAACGGACACCGTGTGCAAAAGTTACGCTCAGTTCTTCGAACGCCGACAATCCAAGCCTTCCAGACGTAAAATTGCTCATTCTTTCAAAAAATGGTCGAAATCTCTTATAGGTCACGACGAAGTTATGAGTTCAATCCAAAACGGTCGCTACATTTCCAAAAAGTACTTATGGGGCCAAAACGGACACCGAGTGCAAAAGTTACGCTCAGTTCTTCGGACGCCGACTATCCAAGCCTTCCAAACATAAAATTGCTCATTCTTTCGAAAAATGGCCGAAATCTCTTATAGGTCATGACGAAGTTGTGAGTTCAATCCAAAACGGTCGCTACATGTCCAAAAAGTACTTATGGGGCCAAAACGGACACCGTGTGCAAAAGTTACGCTCAATTCTTCGTACACCGACTATCCAAGCCTTCCAAACATAAATTTGCTCATTCTTTCGAAAAATGGCCAAAATCCCTTATAGGTCACGATGAAGTTGTGAGTTCAATCCAAAAGGCTCTATACATTTCCAAAAAGTACTTATGGGGCCAACACGGACACCGTGTGCAAAAGTTATGCTCAGTTCTTCGTACGCCAACTATCCAAGCCTTCCAAACATAAAATTGCTCATTTCTTTCGAAAAATGGCCGAAATCCCTTATAGGTCACGACGAAGTTGGGAGTTCAATCCAAAACGGTCGTTACATATCCAAAAAGTACTTATGGGGCCAAAACGGACACCGTGTGCAAAAGTTACGCTCAATTCTTCGTACGCCGACTATCCAAGCCTTCCAAACATAAATTTGCTCATTCTTTCGAAAAATGGCCGAAATCCCTTATAGGTCACGACGAAGTTGTGAGTTCAATCCAAAACGGTCGCTACATATCCAAAAAGTACTTACGGGGCCAAAACGGACACCGTGTGCAAAAGTTACGCTCAGTTTTTCGGACGCCGACTATCCAAGCCTTCCAAACATAAATTTGCTCATTCTTTCGAAAAATGGCCGAAATCCCTTATAGGTCACGACGAAGTTGTGAGTTCAATCCAAAACGGTCGCTACATATCCAAAAAGTACTTACGGGGCCAAAACGGACACCGTGTGCAAAAGTTACGCTCAGTTTTTCGGACGCCGACTATCCAAGCCTTCCAAACATAAATTTGCTCATTCTTTCGAAAAATGGCCGAAATCCCTTATAGGTCACGACGAAGTTGTGAGTTCAATCCAAAACAGTCGCTACATTTCCAAAAAGACTTATGGGGCCGACTATAAGTTGTGAGTTCAATCCAAAAGGCTCGCTACATTTCCAAAAAGTACTTATGGGGCCAAAACGGACACCGTGTGCAAAAGTTA
>NW_019247506.1:67291-68991 GCF_002742605.1 Olea europaea var. sylvestris | reverse complement strand
TTAAATAAACCCAACAATAACGAGTGTGATCATCAATAAAAGAAACATAATATCAAGACCCTCCTTTTGTGGCAACAGGAGAAGGCCCCCATATATCAGAATGACTTAAATCAAATGGGGAAGAAGAAACAGAAATACTTCGATGAAAAGGTAAAACTGAAAATTTTGCCAGTTTGCATCCACTACAATCAGAAATATCACAAGGGTGTAAATTTCCTAAAACCCCTGTAGAAGCTAAAAATCTCAAACGAGACGACGAAACATGACCTAGACGAGAATGCCATAAATAAAAACTAGAAGAAGAAGGACTCAAACGAAACGAAGACAAATCAACACTAGTAGCGGCAGCAGCAACTGGCACTTTTAGCTCATCCAAAATATATAGTCCACCCTTCCTACGGCCTGTCCCAATCAGCTTCTAAGACTGCAGATCCTGCACATAACAAGAAGAAGAGGAAAATGTGACTAAATTACCAGAATCACATAATTGACCAACGGAAGCAAGATTTAATGTGAGATTCGGAATATGAAAAACTTTAGGGAGGGACAAGTGAGGTGTGACAACAGAACCAACACCTGCTAATGGCATAGGAATGCCATCAGCAGTCATGACAGCAATAGAGGACGAAGGGGACACAGACGCAAAAGACGAGGAATTTGGAGACATATGATGTGAAGCACCAGAATCCAAAACCCATACAGAATGTGACATACCTGAAAAACTATGAGGCAACTGACCTTATGGAAGAAGCAGACATAGCTTGAGGTTGTAAGGAGAGAAACTTCTAAAATTGCTCAGCCAAAGTACTAGGATCAGTGATAGGATCTGATGAAGCTACTGCTGCAGTATTAGATTGTGGTGGCCTATGAGCATTAGATCGTGATTGATTGCCAGGCTTCCAACCTTGAGATTGCTGCTGTAATTGATTCGACTGTCTCAACTTAGGACACTGAGCCTTCCAATGACCTTTATGCTTACAGAAACTGCACTCGTCAAAGGCAACCTTTGTGTAAAGCTTATTCTGATTATTAGAGGATGGCTTAGAAGACAATGCTAATACAGAAGGCTTAGAAGCAGAAAGAATTCCATTTTCAGCATAAGACTTAAGACATATTTCTTCAGCCAATAACTCACTGACAACTGAGTCAACAGAAGGAAGTGGAGAACGATGCAAAATTGAACCTCTGAGTCCTTCAAAATCACTGCGAAGTGCCGTTAAAAATTGTACCAATCGTTGCTGCTCTCTATGAGTAATATAGGCAGCACATGCCTTTAATTCGGTCGATTCTGTAAGGGCCAATTGATCCCAAAGATCTGTCATAGCAGAATAAAATTCCTGAATACTAATATTATTCTGATGAAGAGCTCGTATATCATTCTCCAATTGATACTGCTTTGCAAAATTTGACTGAGTGAATAATCTTTGCAGATGATCCCAAACCTCCTTTGCTGTCTCATACTTCGCCAACTCTCTACCTATGGAATGCTCCACAGAGTTGTTAATCCAAGTAATAATTTTTGAATTGTTTGTTTGCCAGCAGCATAACCCTCATTGGTATTCTCAGGTTTCACAGAAGTTCCACTAATGAATCCCCACATCTTTTTACCCTTAAGAAAATTTCTCATCACGTAACTCCAATACGAATAATTCTTTCCATCCAACCTCACATTCACAGACTGAAGGGAATCGTCTCTTTCA